>NC_091159.1:42775367-42862867 GCF_040958095.1 Procambarus clarkii | reverse complement strand
TGGCGGCAGCAGCAGCAGCGTGGCAGCAGCAGCGTGGCAGCAGCAGCGTGGCGGCAGCAGCAGCAGCGTGGCAGCAGCAGCAGCAGCAGCAGCAGCAGCGTGGCGGCAGCAGCAGCAGCAGCAGCAGCGTGGCGGCAGCAGCAGCAGCAGCAGCGTGGCAGCAGCGTGGCAGCAGCAGCGTAGCGGCAGCAGCAGCAGCAGCATTGTAGCAACAGTGTAGCACTAGCAGTGTAGCAGCAGCAACAGTGTAGCAGCAGCAACAGTGTAGCAGCAGCAACAGTGTAGCAGCAGGTAGGGATGGGTTAGTGGCGCTATGAACCCTCTCAATGGTCTGCAAAATATTCTGTTCTTGACCTAGATCGGACTCAAGGTCGACGTCTTCCTCCTACACCAGCACACAACCCTCCTAGACATACATTAGAGAAAGGTGAGGTCCTGTGCATGAAACGTGCCACTTCAACACAAGACAGGGAAAGATAAAGGAGAGAGAGATAGCACCATACAACATTAATTTACAAATATCATTGCCATCAATACTAAAAAATATATTTTTGTGCATACACAAATATAAATAGGGGCAAACAAAGAGGGAGTTGCTTCTGTTGTTTATCGGTTTGCGATTTCCAGAGTTACTCTACGATCTCTGCCTGCCTGGGGTCAGCCTGACCAGGTGGTTGCCATCTTTATGGTTCACACAGCTAAACAACTACCACAGCCAGGCTGGTCCGGTTATTCTAGCAGAAACTTGCCTAGCTCCCTTCCGAAAACTTTCGTTTTTATTTCGGCAACATTTCTTATATCTGTTGCCAAAAGACTGAAAAGTTGTAGGTCTCATGTTTACTCTTCTCTAATTGGGCCTACTGTCACCTAGACTTTTTTCATTGTTTCATTTCCCACATGTATATGATAAAGTCTCGCTCATCTCCGTCCCAAGGAGGCTGTTTGAGTTGGTTGCAACAGTTTCAGTGACTATGAGGACAGTGGAGCATCTAACCATTATTTACTTCTTATTCTTGCCTGTCTTGAAAAGTGCACGCTTTGAAGAGTACCATTATTTGTATGTAATACCTTGCCTGGCTCTTACCTGCAGGGGGTCTTGCAGGGGGTTCTTATACTCCCCAAGCCGGGCTTGGGCCCAGCCTTGACTTGAGAGAGCTTGGGCCAACAGGCTGTTGCTTGGAGCGGCCCGTGGACTCGCATATCAACCTGTCTTCTACAGCCCGGTTGATCCGGCACTTCTTGCAGGCAACTGTCCTGATTACCTTGAAGTCCACGTTTGTTCCGACAATATTTCCAATACTTTCTGGGAGGATATTGAACAGTAGTGGACCTCTGATGTTCATACAGTGCTCTCTACTCCACTCAAGGCGGGATAGCACAAGTGATTTGAACAGTATGAGCATTGTGATGGGATCCCTGGATTTGAAAGTTATCGTAGTCAATCCTATCATTTTTTCCGACGCTATATTTGCTTGGTTATGCTCTTCAACGTTAAGTTGCCGGACATCATTATTCCTAGATCCTTTACACGTTACTTATGTTACTTTCTTATTATGGGTATATCAGATAGTGTCTAGTACCCTGTATTTAGGTTAAAGTCTTCATTTCTACCATACCTAAGTACCTTGAATTTTATGCTGCGCAATCGAATTTTTTTTATTAATATTAGTTTGTAGTGTTTCCGGATCTTCTACACAAGTAATTTTCATGCCGATTTTTGCATCATTTGCAAAAGAGGTTTCGAAGTTGTGACTTGTATTGTATCTATATATGAAATTAGAATAAGGAAAATCATTGGTGCAAAGACTGTGCCCTGAGGTACATATCTTTTCACTGTGCTTCAATTATTTTCTTTGACTCGCTATTATTCTTTGCATTCAGTTTGACATAAAATTTAATATCCGTCGTCCTATTTTATTTGTTATTCCTATTGAAGTCATTTATAGCCTGTCACTCCGTGGTAACCATTTATCACATGTGACCATGTGGCATACACGGACCTTTGCAAGGTCCCTGTATGCCACACCTGCATTTTGTTTTTCTTTTAATGCATCAGTGATTTTGTCGGAGTGGTCTGCGAAAGGCATGATAATCGGGCTCTAAATCCACGTTGGCCTGGGTTGTGGAGGTCATTGTTCTCCGCAAAACTGGATATCTGACTCCTTATCACATTCTCAAAAACTCTTATGTGGGACGTTAGTTCGACTGGTGTATAATGTTTAGCCAACCGTCAACCACCACCCCACGGACAACTAGCTTCCTTCCTTCGCTTTTACTCCTTATTTTTGAAAGTCATCTCTAACACTTTCGTTGGTTATGCACGCCAGAAACAACTTTTTGTACACATTATCCTTCCATCTCGTCACTACCGTACATGGACGAACGAACTCTAAAGCCTCTGCAACAATTTTCACTCCCCCCCCCCCCTAACACCTTGTCCAATCTGAATCATCCCTAACAATCTCCCCTTGACGGTGCAACACCCGATTACATCTTCACACCCAAGCCCCTTCCCCTCGGGGACACCACTAGTCAATACTCGTGTCGACCGTCCTTGTTAATACTGCATTGACTCACGATTCGGGAACAAGAATTGAAGTACAATTCCATTTGTTCGTCTAACATTCTAGCAACAAGATATGTATGATCGTAGGACATCATCAGAGGTATCTAGAAGGCTCGAGTCTCATGATAGGAAATATGGTTCGTCATGAATAGCGAGTTAGAAACTACATGGAGCTGCAATGGTGTTGGTGATACCGTGCGAGCAACAATTACCACCAGTTTGATTGCTCAGACCGTCAACCAGGAGGGTTGATGAGAGGCCGGCCTGAGGGGGGAAAAGTCACTCGAACCACCTGAAGAGGCTCAAGGTAGGTTGTCATCTCGTCAGCTGTCTCAGTGGTCCCAGCTGTTCCGCTCACATATCCCCGAAATACCGTTCCTGCACACTAGCAGTTCTTCCCAGAAGAAGAACTAAGTCTTCCACCGTCTCCTCAAATCTCCAGCTGTTCCAACCACCTGATACCATTTCCACCAAGACTCTCGCCCGCCTCAAGCTTCACAGCTGGCCAAAGGCGCTCACCGAGCCTGGTGAGAGAGAGAGAGAGGGGGCGCTGACCCAAGACAATATTTACATTCACTATCTCAACCCCCTTCATCCCTTCCCCCAGTATTTCGTTCGGACACTCCCCCCATTTCCCTACACCATCCCAACTTAAGGGGAAGGTGGACGTGGTCGTACCAGACACACCGGCTCACATAGATTATATAGGGAGGAAGGGGGGGGGGGGTTGTTTGTACCTGGAGGTGCAGGCAACAGGTAGTAATAGCCTGGATGATGAGGTCGTCACTTGGGAAACCTGCCCTCATTACTAGGCTGCGAGAAGTGAACTACTCTGGAAACTTGGAGCAGCTGGTCCCTCATCACACGCCTTGCCCAATGTTCCCCCCCACCACCACCATGGTCATCCTCCCAAGCCTCGCACCACACAAGTTATTCTTTCACTTATTTATTATGCACCCCATACCCATCCCGTGGGCGGTGATGCAAAGGGTTACACAGGCACACAACAGCTTCAGGATCTCAACCCCACAGTTCATTTAGCAAAAGTAAATGAATCTTGTGAAGTTAGTTACACAATTGTTAATATTGCATACATATTCATACATACTAGTTGATCGACAGTTGAGAGACGGGCCCCAGGAGCCAGAGCTCAAGCCCCGGAAACACAATTAGGTACATACATAATCACGCGCACGCACACATTCATAGTCTTTTTATATCAAGTGATTCACAAAGAGGCCCGTAACAGTCTCTATACTCGGCAGTTTATGGCGAATGAAGTAGGAAGCAAATATAGTGAGAAATCATTTACCTCAAAGAAAGGTAATCCCCGCGCCGATCACTTGGTGAACGGCCGCAGTGAGAGTGAGGTGGGTGGAGTGGGCACTCACACGTGGCTCTCTGAGCTGTACAAGGCTGCACTCAACAACTGCAGCGTGAGTGAGCACGCTCCTCACATTCACATCCCAACACAAAGGAGACAATAGTCTGCATCCGAGAGGCAGGTAAGACCCCACCGCTTTCTTGTATCCTCCTTGAAACACAGAGACCTCCTGCCCACGACCCCTCTCAACCGTCTGAAGTCGTGTCCCTGCCCACGACCCCTCTCAACCGTCTAAGGTCGTGTCCCTGCCCACGACCCCTCTCAACCGTCTGAGGTCGTGTCCCTCCCCGCCACCCCCCCTCCCATCCCCTTGCTGCTCCAACTATAATATTTAGGTCACATTAGACGAAGGGAAGAATGCAGGGAACCGCAAAGAGGTAAATCTTTAGAAAACTGGCAGTCAACGAACTGGAGGAACTCTGTTCATTAAAATAAGCACACACAACAAAGAGACGCGACGGGGAGTGCAGAGCCCGGGTCACAGAACACACGTGAGCTCGGCTTCTATAGTGATCCAGACCAAGTGTAAAGTGTGTGCACAAACACACTTGACACTACACCATTACATCTTAAGACTGACAAAACTGAGCCATTTAAAGACATTTAAGCTCACGTTGCATGAAATGGCAAACCATTTTATTACAAATTATAAAACATCGGAAATCCTTGCACTGTTAACACATTTCACTTTAGTAGATAAATTAAATATGAGACTAATTAATAATCTATGTAGCGAGAATAATAAAAATAAGCAGAACCTCTTCTATAAGCTTGAATTATCTCCATATTTAAATATTTTGTGTTCTGTATTAGCAAAAAATTGTTTTACCAATGTAAAATAATGTTTGCAAATATAAATATTGTAATTTGTTGTGTAACTAGTCGACACTAGCATTATAAGGTGTGCAAATTACATGAAATTGTTAAATGTAAAAATTTCTGCTGAAGTCTGATTAAGACCTGTTGTGCCCTACCTGCTAGATGCCTGCTTGATGGGGTTCTGGGAGTTGTTCTACTCCCCAAGCCCGGCCCAGACCAGACTTGACTTGTGAGAGCTTGGTCCAACAGGCTGTTGCGTGGAGCGGCCCGCAGGCCCACATGTCCAGCACAGCCCGGTTGGTCCAACACTTCCCGAAGAAAACTATCTAGTTTTCTCTTAAAGATTTCCACGGTTGTTCCGGCAATATAGCCTTGTGTAATCCTTTTTTGTGCTACCACTCACAGGACGAGTATGGAGTGTACAATAAACCAGGGTCCTCCTGCGGCAATAATCAAGCTACATCGTGAAGACATGATGGGGTTTACAGAGTAACATGAAAGTGAAGGAGAAAGCAAACTTCTTAAGTTTGCGAGGTAATGTTCATGTGTACGAGTTGGCCCAATCTTCTTCAGTGTGTAAACGCAGGCTGCTCCATAGTAGTGACTTCTACAGTTACGAATACAAATTTTAGTTATGATTTACATTGTGGGGAGTAAATAAAGACTTGGGAAGAAGACTTGAAGGTGGAGTGGGCGGCGAGGTTGATGACGTGTGTAACGTCAGGCGAGGAAGGGGGCCTTATCACCCACGTCAACTATCAACACTATCTTAGTCTTCATCACAGGAGAGAGCGAAGGAGCCCCAGTTCTTACCCGACGTTTCCATACTGAACGTCCACACAACCCACCAAACAGTTTATACAAGTTATGTAGGGGAATCGGAGTCTATATGGACCCTTACTCTTGACCTACCTCGTAGGTCTTCCATATCCTTCACACAAGTATGTTGGCATTTTATTCTGCAAATTTGGGACCCGGCCTTCTAGGTGCCTCCAGCAGCTTCCTTACAGGTGCTGAAGTTTCAGTCAGCGTGTAGCAATAATTAAGGGACAACAACAATGTGAAATTGTATAACTGGAGGCCACAATCGACTGCGATGCCCAATAAGACAATTCTTTTACATACACGACACAAGATATGGCCTTGTGACCTACACAACCAAAAGCCTCCTCCATGCCTGGGAGAAATGAAGTCACCCAGCGAATCACAGCCCATTTGGAGGCTAACTACCGTAATGGCGTAATCGAAGGCACGTCACTTCAAATTACCGGCCAGCGAGCTGCTGCTCCGGCTGGCAATAAACACCACGCCGAAGATTTACACGGCGGCGTTGGCCAAAAATCAATGTTAGCGAGGCTTCCACATGCGCTCCTCAGTACAATTACAAGAGCTTCGGGCGCTGCTAACAGCTACAGCGCTTAAATGATTACAGCGCGAGTCTCCAAGATTTTCCACATGACCAACTTCGTCAACCTTAAGTGCTAGGAGGCAGCAATACTGTAATCCAGTGTGTGGACCACCATACAATGTCTACCACGGCGGGGGTGAGAACACGGCTGTACACCAGCCTCCAGACCAGGTTATCCTGATGGGCAAGTGTAGAGCCGCAGCTCACACTACACGGGGGAAACACTACATGAAACAATAAATTCAATAACAGGTCGTGTTTTATACGTTATAGTAACCAATGTTACAAATACAACCTACTAACAAAAATAACGGCTCACAGATATTTACGTTGTCCATGTATAGGATTCGATAGGTTAGGTGGGTTGCTTGGGTTCGTACGTTTCTGGTTAGGTTAGGTTGGATTTTTTTGAGGGAGGGAGAGAATGGGCTGCGTATACTGGTAAATACCCAGTGTGCTGTCCGGGGAGCGGCTCGGCCATGTCCTGCGTTTCAAGAAATATTTTGCTGTCACGTTAGAGCGCTTGCTGAAGCGGATTTCAGCAAGGAGTCGAAATGCGAATTTTATTTATATGTATTTTCATACTTGGCCTTTTTCATGTATAATAATATACTTTGGTTGAGGAAGGAAGCTGAGTGTGTGTGTTTTCCCCTCTACACACTTCCTACTGCTTCCTGCCACACGCCTCCACCCCTTCCCACAACCCCTGACGCCCGTGCTCATCCCCTCGCCTATACCCATCACCTGTCATACCGATTGATTGACTGATGAAGATTAAGCCACCCAAGAATTGGCACGGGCATGAATAGCCCGTAAGTGGTAGATTTTTTAGTTTCTTAGTAAATGTATACAGTGTGCTGAGGTCGCATTTAATCGTCAGGCTGCTATCGCGGGGGAGGAGAATACTGCTTGACAGTATTGATGAGGGTGTCCAGCTGCTATACGTCCCGGGGTAACCATAGCCCGTGCTTCTTGCCCAGCTCCTGTGCCAGGTAAGTTACGGGCTCACCATAGCCCGTGCTACTTGGAACTTGTTCAGAGTAGCTGAATCTATAACAACAACATGCTATATGTCACGTCTCGCACATATGCAGTCGAGCCCCACTCCCCCTCCACCACACCTGAGACTGAAGGACGATAGTAGGAGGCTACAAGATGACCTAGAAAGACACACCTGAAACTGAGGACGATAGTAGGAGGCTACAAGATGACCTAGAAAGACACACCTGAAACTGAGGACGATAGTAGGAGGCTACAAGATGACCTAGACAGACTGAGTGAATGGTCTAACAAATGGCTGTTGAAGTTCAACCCGAGTAAATGCAAAGTAATGAAACTAGGCAGTGGAAATAGGAGGCCAGACACAGGATACAGAATAGGAGATGAAGTACTTAATGAAAAGAACAGAGAGAAAGATCTAGGAGTTGATATCACACCAAACCTGTCTCCTGAAGCCCACATAAAAAGAATAACGTCTGCGGCATATGCGAGGCTGGCTAACATCAGAACAGCGTTCAGGAACCTGTGTAAGGAATCATTCAGAATCTTGTACACCACATATGTAAGACCAATCCTGGAGTATGCGGCCCCAGCATGGAGCCCGTACCTTGTCAAGCACAAGACGAAGCTGGAAAAAGTCCAAAGGTATGCCACTAGACTAGTCCCAGAACTAAGAGGCATGAGTTACGAGAAAAGGCTGCGGGAAATGCACCTTACAACACTGGAAGACAGAAGAGTAAGGGGAGACATGATCACAACCTACAAAATCCTCAGAGGAATCGACCGGGTAAACAAGGATAAACTATTCAACACTGGTGGGACGCGAACAAGGGGACACAGGTGGAAACTGAGTACCCACATGAGCCACAGAGACGTTAGAAGGAACTTTTTCAGTGTCAGAGTAGTTAAAGGATGGAATGCATTAGGCAGTGATGTGGTGGAGGCTGACTCCATACACAGTTTTAAATGTAGATATGATAGAGCCCAGTAGGCTCAGGAATCTGTACACCAGTTGATTGACAGTTGAGAGGCGGGACCAAAGAGCCAAAGCTCAACCCACGCAAGCACAAATAGGTGAGTACACCTCTCCACAAACTAACCCTAATCTCTCCTCCCCCAACCCTCCTACTCACCAGCGTCTACCTGCAACCCGTCCTCGGATAAAGTTCTTACGGGCTATACATGCCCGTACCACCTCTTGGGTGGCTTACTCTTCATCAATCATCAGCTCAAGTTCATTTCATCCAGCGGTTGACCTCAAAGCCGCGTTCATAAATTTTAACATGCATTCAAAATAGAATTTTTCTTAACTATTATTATATACTAGCATATTGTGTAATTTATGAATTGGTTGGGTTGGGTGTTTAGGTTCTGTTGGCGACTATTTGTAGTACGTTTTTCCATTCATAAAAGGTTGGTTTGGCGGGTGCATGAAATGACTTTGGCCGTTGTTTACGAGGACGGGCTGCTGAACCTGCTGTTAGTTCCTTGGATCAATGTCCCCGCTGCCCGGTCTCGGACCACGCCTCCTGCTCAACTATGTTGTTGGACGCAGTTGCTCGCAGCCTGGCGTATGAATCACAGTGTGACTGATCGCAAATCCTTTGGAAGGTAAGGCAATTATCTGGAGAAAGCCATGCAAGGCAGTGCCCATTGTGCCGGTCCTAAACTCATTAGTGTACAACCTGGCCCATTCCAGACAACTCTCACACCACCACCTATGGTCTAGGAGACAGCCGGAAGCTCACAAGCCGGAAAGACGTATCACGAACACTCAAGTCACCATATATGGAAAGAGTTACAAGAGATTCTATAGGCAAAGTTAAAAGTTACTTGCAAAAGAATTCTCTTGGGGCGGAAAAAAAACGAGGCAGGGGAGCTATTTTCTCGTTAATTGGCCAATGGCATCTAACATAAATATTCTACGAGAATACACCCCCCCCCGCCCTCTCGCGCAGGTGGGGGGGGGGGGGCGAAGTGTTGGAGGGAATAGGAGGAAGGGAAAGAAAATTCCCCTCACAATATGATGGACTTCAATGTGAAGCTTCTGGGAAATGAAAAACCGTGAGTTGAATTTGTTTAACTTGCCCCGGGACACGGAGTGATTGGTCAGGGACCCCCCGCCCCCTGATCCTCATGTCCCTGACCATCCCCCCCCCATCCTTACCTCACGCGGGAACACTGAAAGTAATCAGAGCAGGATCCTGTAACGGGGAGTCTTAAAGATGGGGCGTCCACCCACCACCTCAATCATCCCCAAACACGACTCGATAACGTGCCTTCCACACATCATGCTTCGAATTACAGCCCCTCCATTATTAGTTTCGGCATCATTCTGCACACACACACACACACACACGGTTGAGAGGCGGGACCAAAGAGCCAGAGCTCAACCCCCGCAAGCACAGTTAGGTGAGTACACACATACACACATACACACACACACACACACACACACACACACACACACAATCAAATTCAATTAAGACAGCCTGGCAGCCACAGTAACGGGAGAAAATCCCATCGGAAAATGTATCTCAGCCAATAGGTCACCGGAGGGCTCCAGGGATAAGGGAACACGCAAGCACGCTGCTCACACTCCTATCTCCACCACCACCCGCCCCACCACCACCACCCGCCCCACCACCACCTGCCCCATCATCATCTGCCCCACCACCACCATCTGCCCCACCACCACCACCCGCCCCACCAAGTCTTTTCAAAGATACTCCCGTTTCTGACCTGGACAAAGATTAGAGAAGTTTGGCTATTGTTTCTTTCGTAGAGAAATGTAAGAAACTTTGTGGGAGAGGTGTGTCTGGGACGGGACTAAGACTGAGAAAACGGGAGAAGAGAACAGTGTGTGGATACAACAATGATCTTAGCGCCAACAACAACAAAAACACACACACTGAAATAGAGGAGTACAGAAGGTAAAGGAGTACAGAAGGCGTTGTCCCAATATACCCTCCACCACCCAGGTCCGCCCCCCCCCCATCATCCCCCCTACAACCAGGTCGACGCCTCAAGATGACAACAAAGCAACATACAGGAGTTGATGGCAAGTATTCTGAGAATGTGTCCCATTAGACGGGGAGAACTCTTGCCAGAACCCTCCTCGCTGAACTTGAGATGAACCTAGTTACCGCTAACTTTCCTCTCCTCTATACTTCCACCACAATTTTTATATTTAGTTTACTTTTTATTCTGAAACACGCGCGCGTCTACCAACTCGCCGTGTGTGAAGTATTAAGTTCCAACCACTGGGTTATAAATGTCAGTTTAACGGCTCCAATTAGACCCTTCTTCTTGAGGTCAACTTGAGATGATTTCGGGGCTTTAGTGTCCCCGCGGCCCGGTCCTCGACCAGGCCTCCACCCCCAGGAAGCAGCCCGTGACAGCTGACTAACACCCAGGTACCTATTTTACTGCTAGGTAACGGGGCATAGGGTGAAAGAAACTCTGCCCATTGTTTCTCGCCGGCGCCCGGGATCGAACCCGGGACCACAGTATCATAAGTCCAGTGTGCTGTCTGCTCGGCCGACCGGCTCCCCTTACTTGAAGTACCTTTTTAACGCCTGCTTTTGAAACTTTGGATGGAATTTTACCTAACTACCTCCTCAGAGCTTTAAAATTATTCATTACTCTGACAGTGTGGGTATGTGTACGGCTCTACGACTTGTGTGTCTTCAGCTTCCACCCTGGCGTGGCGTACAACCGTATCTTCTCGTTCTTGTACACAGGAGAACTTTCTACATTCTTTCTCCTCTCAATACCTAGTATGTTGTGATCAGGTCTACTATGTTTAACATCTCTCACGTGTTCTTGGATTAGCTCACTAATTTAGCTCTAGCCCTAACTTTATTACAAATCTGTCAATCTTTCCAAATGTCAATACATTTCAGAAGGTATGGGTTCCACAATGGTGCTGTTTATTTCAAATACTACGGGAGAAGTATCAAATAATATATACATGAAAGATACTGGAGGGCCAGGTCCAAAATTTGCACAGTAGAATGACAACATACTAGAGCGAAAGATACTGAAGGAAATGCAGAATAGAACCAATAAGGAGTAGAGGTGCCACAACCACAGAGAGCATCAGTCTGAAAACCCACAGCCTGAACATAAGGGCCCCACGGCTCCTATTACCCTCTCAGTAAGCATTAAAAATATTGCCGGAACAAAGGTGGATGTATTCAAGAAGCATTTAGATAAGTTCCTGCAAGAAGTGCCAGCAACTGGGTTGTAATGGATATGCGGGCCGCTTCAAGGAACAGCCTGTTGGACCAAATTATCACAAGTCGAGCCTGGCCCCCAGGCCGGGCTTGGGGAAAACAACTACTCCAGAAACCCTGTCCAGGTATGTTCCAGGTATTGGGCGGGTGCACTACATCAAGGCCTCAGCTGGTTCTACTGCTTCTGGATTATCAAACCATCACTTGTTTCCACACGTGTATTTCCGCTGGTGTTACCAAACATTACGGAGCCATGTCCTCTCCTGCCTCAGTTAACAGGACCGGCTCAATACTCTCTGGAATTTCCCCATTAAGCGTCTAGCACACCTGTGTTACTTCACCTGAGCTCCTCCTTACTGCTTCTTAGTAAGGACACCTTCTGGAGGAACCTGGATGGGGTTCCGGGAGTTGTTCTACTCCAAGCCCGACCCGGGCCAGGCTTGACTTACATGTTTTGTCTAATTGGTACATGAAAGTCTTAAGTTGATAGAAAGTTTTGTCAGCGATATAAATATAAGCAACCAAAAGTTACTGCATATAGTTATATTACAAAGGTAGAGACCTTGGTCCAACAGGGTATTTGGAGCGGCCCGCAGGCCCACATATTCACAACAACTTGGCTGGTCCGGAACTTCTTGCAGAAATCTTTCCAGTTATTCTTAAAAGAATTTATTCTTATCATGATCCCTTCCCTAGTGCTATATAGTCGTAATGTCTCTGCGCGTTCTCCTGATGGTTCCCTTCCCTTTCCTTCCCTCCTTAAAGAATTCCAATCTTGTCCCAGCAATATTTCTTACACTTGTTATTTTGGATTCAGCTACTGGGAACACAAGTTCTCAGTAGCACGGCCTATGGTAAGCCCGTAGTGGACTTTTATTTTGTCTATATCTAATATGAAAATAAGAAAAAGGACTGGTGCAAGGACTGTGCCCCGAGGTACACAGCTTTCCACTGTGCGTCGACTCCTTTTTATTTGGTTGACTTACTCTTGCGTTCAGTTTGACAGACAATTTAATATTGCCCAACTTTACCCTGAGGCGGCGCGGGGGGAGGGGGAGGGGTTCGCAAGGCAGGTCAGTAGTATTATGCAGGTAGGGGGAGGGGGGCAGACCATTAAGCCCGGGAAGAGGGGGGGGGGGAGACCATTAAACATGGGAGGGGGGGGGGGGACGAGGGAACATTTAGCATGGGAGAGAAGGGGGGGGGGGGGGGGCGAGGAAGCACAAGACTTGACATTATGGATTTTTCCTCTACGTCACTCGCACGAAAATAAAAACGTATTCCATCACAGCCTCCAAAATAACTGGGAAAGGCGGGAGGGGGAGGGGGAATGTGTGAGCGCGCACACGCACGCACAGGGGCCTGTGGCTTAGTGTACAGCATTTGGGACTCTTAGTTCTAGGGTCCGGGTTCGATCCCCGGAGATGGCGGAAAACAAATGGGCAGTTTCTTTCACCCTGATGCCCATGTTACCTAGCAGTAAATAGGTATCTAGGAGTTAGACAGCTGTTACGGGCTGCTTCCTGCCTGCCTGCCTGTTTTAGAGAAAATATATGAAGTAGATATAATAGAGGGAAAAATAGATTGGTTAGAAAGGCGGGGTCCAAGAGCTAATAGCTCGATTCGGCAGACACAAATAGTAGATGTAAACTCGAGGGGAAGGCAGGAATAAGTGGAAAACGACTAACATGGGTAAAGAATTACCTAACAGACAGAGTCAATAGTAAGAGTGAGGGGAGGAAAGTGGGAATGACCCCTGGAAACACAAACCGTATCTGTCTCTATTTTGTGCTTGTTACAACTGGTAATAACGTTCTTACATTTTGGCTTGACGTGTTTATGACGCATTAGAACGTTGTTATAACTTGCTATATTGGTTAATATAACTGGTTAGGTGTTAAAACTTGTTCGAACGTTGTAGCAACGTCGTAGTTTCGGTGTGTGTTTGGCGGGGACGTAAGGTGACAAGCGCAGTAAGCTCTACAACAGTCTTCTGTGTCAAT
This sequence comes from Procambarus clarkii, assembly GCF_040958095.1. NCBI lineage: Eukaryota > Metazoa > Arthropoda > Malacostraca > Decapoda > Cambaridae > Procambarus > Procambarus clarkii. Next base: position 42,849,450 of record NC_091159.1, on the reverse strand, counting down.
GTTTTGAAGACTTGCATAAACTAACAAGCGTTGACACATACTTGTGTCCAGGAAGGTTTTGAAAAAACCGACTGGCTATTGTCAGCGATTTCGCCAAGACAATTTTTTTGGTCCATAAGAGTTGTAACAGATGAGGATTGTAAGATTCTCCAGGACGACTTAAGCTGCAGAGTTACTCCGAGAAATGGCTGAAGGTGTTCAACACCAGCAAGTGTAAGGTGATGGAAATGAAAATAAGCATGAGGAGACCAAAAGAACAGTGCATGATGAAAGGGGGAACTACCTCCTTGTAACAACTAATAAAGAGATAGGAGTGGAGATAACACCAAACTTAACTCTGCAGGCTCATATAAACTGAGTAGCGACAGCAGCATACTCTACACTAGAAAAAGTCAGATCATCATTCAGGAACCTAAATAAGAAGGCTTTTAAATCGCTGTACACCGCTTACGTGAGTCCAGTTTTGGAGTATGCCGCCCCCATCATGTAAAGAACCACCACATAATACACTCCAAAAGGTTAAAAAGTTTGCAACAAGGCTCGTACCAGAATTATGAGGAATGGGATTCGAAGAGAGGCCGAAGGATTTAAACCCGATGACGCTAGAAAATGAGGTGAAGGGGGGGGGGCATGGTAGAATCATGAAATACTTAAGGGGATTACTGGAATGAAAAAAGAGGAAATGTTCAGAATCAACACCAATAGTGCAAAATAACATGGATGGAAGCTTGAGACTCCATCCTTACTTAAGTAGTCCGAGAGATGTTAGTAATGTTATTTTAGCGAAAAAGTAAAAAATGGAATGAAATGAAAATTTAAACGTGGAGGGAAGGCGGTGGTGATGTGGAATGTGGAGGGAAGGAGTAATGTGGGAGGTGGTGAGAGGGAGGGCCGGGTAAGTGGGCTTATGGAGGGACAGTGGAGAGCGGTCCGGGGAGGGAGCCAGCGAGACAATATCGATCATACAGGAGAGCAGAGGTGTGAGGGAGACGCGTCATTATTCCCCGGGTCTCTTTCCGCTTCCCAGAGGGTGCCCTCTTCCTTCATGTCCCACAAGCCACTTCCCGCTTCCTTCATGTCCCACAAGCCACTTCCCGCTTCCTTCATGTCCCACAAACCATTACACCCTTGTGTGTGTCCACCTTTCTTGTCCCACAAGCCACTACACCCGTGTGTGTGTCCACCTTTCTTGTCCCACAAGCCACTACACCCTTGTGTGTGTCCACCTTTCTTGTCCCACAAGCCACTACACCCTTGTGTGTGTCCACCTTTCTTGTCCTACAAGCCACTACACCCTTGTGTGTGTCCACCTTTCTTGTCCTACAAGCCACTACACCCGTGTGTGTGTCCACCTTTCTTGTCCCACAAGCCACTACACCCTTGTGTGTGTCCACCTTTCTTGTCCCACAAGCCACTACACCCGTGTGTGTGTCCACCTTTCTTGTCCCACAAGCCACTACACCCGTGTGTGTGTCCACCTTTCTTGTCCCACAAGCCAATACACCCGTGTGTGTGTCCACCTATAATTACTATAACTTTCTGTATTCTTCTATATTATTCTTATCCTTTTCCATATTTCTTCTCTCTTTCCTCCCTTCCATCTTCCCCCCCCCCCTCTCTCTCCCCTCCCAATTCTTCCTTCCGTTTCCTAGTCGTATCAATTTTATTAGATGATGTGAGCCACCTTTCTTGTTAGGAATGAGTCAACTTGTACGGTACTTGTAGGACGCCGGGCGCCTCTCGACCTGTCTCTACCTTGTCCACCGCTTGACCTCCAGGCTCAGCCTCCTGCCCTTTCCAGTGTCTTGGTGACAGGTTGACAGGTGCCACATCATTGTACAGTACGCAGGCACAGTGCCCCCACTAGACGTAGCTGTTAGTGACCTTTAGTGATTGGCCCTTATTTGCCCGGAGGCGTGGCCATAAGTGCCCGCAGGTGGAGCTTAATAACAGGCCTGGGGTAAATGTTTAGTGTAAACTGCACATCGGTGGGGAAAGGGTGTTGGAAAGCCAGGGGGAGGGGGGGGGGCGGATGACTTTACTGGTTGGATTTATTCACATAACTAAGGTAAACTGTTGCTTGGATTTTTACTTATTATTTAAAACGCCATTTGCTTCCAATGTACGATGTTAGAATAGCATATAATTGTTTATTAATTAATAAATTGTCATTACAGTTAATTTGGCATTTTATTTAGGTTTTCCTATCATTACTCTTCGAGCATACCATCTTGAGCTGACTAGGTCTTGGGTATTTCCATTGACTCTACAGAACAACATCTGTAATTAACAGATTATATATGAGTTATAAATTACTAATTATCAAGAGTATGTTTTTCAAAGTCCCTGGTTTTATGTCCTTGGCTTTCTCAAAAGTCAGGACGACATTTAAGTATAGTTAATTACTACCATAATTAAGGAGTGGCAGCAGCAATTACATCAATAAGTTATGACAAGTAATTATCTTTTTCGTAAGATATCACAGAGCTCTCCCGTACGGTTATCTTGAGATGATTTCGGGGCTTAGCGTCCCCATAGCCCAGTCCTCGACCAGCCTCCTTTTTGTTTCACACCCCAAGGAAGCAGCCCGTACAGATGTCTAACTCCCAGGTACCTATTTACTGCTGGTGAACAGGTGCATCAGAGTGAAAAAAGTCTGTCCATGTGTTTTCGCCTCAACCGGGGATCGAACCCGAAACCTTAGGCCTACGAATCCCGAGCGCTGTGCATTCAGCCATCAGGCAACAGAACTCTCCACTCAGAACAGGCCCCAACCTGAACTCTCTCATGACACACAGCGACGGGTAATTATAAAGGCTACACCCATAAGTAGCCTTAATAATAATAGTGAATAATAAAAAGATTAATAAAATGAAGGCAAGATCGACTTCGTTACAAATATTAACAGCAGGGATGATGCTATTGGTCCTAACATACACAATCCTTTACACAATCATTCAACTTCACATATACACATCTATATACATACATACATGCATACGTATATAAATTGTAAATCTATGCAAAAACAACACATAGTAAAAATTTTTACATTTGTATAATTCTTAGTTGGAGCCCAATTCTCACTGAACCCATTGTGCAGGTACGCTTGAAGCTCCCGCTCTCGTATATGACCTGAGCGGACAGTCCAAACACCCAGTGTTGTTCAACTGTATATTATGATACGTGTTCCTTGTATACATTCCTCAGAGAACATTTTGAAGGCTTTTAGATGTTCGTGCCAAACACTACACTACCAAACACCGTGCCACACACTACCAAACACCGTGCCAAACACTACCAAACACCGTACCAAACACTACCAAACACCGTGCCAAACACTACCAAACCGTGACAAACACTACCAAACACCGTGCCAAACACTACCAAACACCGTACCAAACACTACCAAACACCGTGCCAAACACTACCAAACACCGTGCCAAACACTACCAAACACCGTACCAAACACTACCAAACACCGTGCCAAACACTACCAAACACCGTGCCAAACACTACCAAACACCGTGCCAAACACTACCAAACACCGTGCCAAACACTACCAAACACCGTGCCAAACACTACCAAACACCGTGCCAAACACTACCAAACACCGTGCCAAACACCACGCTTGTAGCGAGCCAGCAATACTGAGCACATATATTACCCAAGGTGCTGTGTATCACCAATAAGGCCTGGCTGACTTACGGGGGACAGCCACTAAGCACAATGGTTTATGAAATACCCTTCTGCTCTGACGCCTCGCCTTAACCCACTCTTTGCTTGTTAAGAACATAAAGAGCTGATGAATGTTAACATTTTATAATGTATAATGTTGTATTTTACTCAGTAATCACTATTACATGTTTTGAATTTTGCTTTATTATAGTAACTACGGGGAAGCGAGGCCTAGCCGCTTTATTATGCCCCGTCATCGTCTCGTGTTTCAGCGATGTTCTCCTTTCTCACAAATTATCGAGGTAATATATGCTCAGATTCTTATTTCCCTCAAAACTTTTATGTAGTGATCATGTCCCCTCTTCTCTCCTCCCAAAACTAATATTTAGTTCCGTCAACCTATCCTGGTATGTTTGGTTACATTAACTATAGATAAACAACTGAAGGTGACCTGGTAGTGTGACTGGTGTGTGCCCGTGTCGTAGTCTGGTCTTCTGCCTCAGTGTTGTTCTCACACACCACCTTCTATGGGAGCCGGTGGCTGAGCGGACAGAACACTGGACGCGTGATCCTGTGGTCCCGGGTTCGATCCCGGGCGCCGGCGAGAAGCAATGGGCAGTTTCTTACCCACCTGATGCCCCTGTTACCTAGCAGTAAATAGGTACCTGGGAGTTAGTCAGCTGTCACGGGCTGCTTCCTGGGGGTGGAGGCCTGGTCGAGGACCGGGCCGCGGGGACACTAAGCTCCGAAATCATCTCAAGATAACCACCCTTTACGTCGCCAAATGTCACTGCACGTAATTACTATTTAAAGTCTGCACATGGACATGGAAGACCGTAAATCCCAGTGATAAAGCCCTCAGCGCCACAATACCTCGGGGACGACCTTGGCACGACACCCTTGCACGAGGACACTCACTAATGACACACAGCTCAACGCTGTTACCAATATACTGACCCACCTATAACACAGGCAATCACGATCATCATGTAACTATTCTTTTTCCTGGGAAGTGTTATGTTCTAATTTGTTATGCCTCCAAAGCAGATAATGGATATTATTCCCATCAAACTTTACTTTGACCTTTGCCTTAGACAGCTTAAGGGGAGACGTCTTGATGGCTGCGACTCCTCATTTACAGCAGTGCTCTTATAATTGCTCACAGCTCGAGATAAGCAGTCGGCAGCCTTCAAGGCTGCCTACCCGTCGCCGCAACGGACATTAAACAGTGTACTGAAACAATGGAACCTAACCTAACGTATCGACCACGCAAAGAAATCATGAATACTGGTGAGCGGCTATGATTCATAGCGCCCCTTTATTTGTCCGTACGGGATTTTGACGGCAAAATGTGGTAGTTGAATAAACAATTAGACAATAATACCCGGTACTACCAAGAGACAACAATTTTATTAAATTGTTGTTTAGTTCTTCTTTGTTAAAGATGTTAAAAATGTTGGCCAAAATGATGAGCGTCGTGGAGAGGCGTGGTGGCCACAGTCATCAGATGTGGTGGTGGTCCTTGCTGCCCTTGTATCATGCTCCTCCAACCTTCACTGCCCACCACAATGTCTCCAGTCCTCCTCCCACCTATTAATAGCACAATGTTGCCCTTGTGCCGTTTCTCTTGTGATAGACGATATTATTTCAGTAAATTGCATTCTTTATAGCAATTTCGTGGCCTCGAGCTGGGCCACAAGAACTACATGGGCTGCAGTTCTACAACAGTACCCAAACCCGAGTTATCACTTGGTGGTGGCGTGTGACCTTGGCACCCGTGCCTCAGTAACAGGGGATACGAAGCATTACAACAGTGCCAGGGCGGGAGATGTACACGTGAGCCGCCTGCGTGCCGTGTATGGTAATGGTAGCGACAGTAGCCAGGTGGGCGGGTGCGGCCCCTGTTGTCACGCTGCACCTTTACTCTCCGTATATCGCTCACACCCAACCTCTCCCCCCCCCCCAGGCATCCTAAATCTTCCTCACGGTAACACTGCCTAATAATGAATGCATCTTCTTTGTACCAGCACAGGTATGGGGGCCGAGGGAAGAGTTGGAAAGGAATGAGAGGGAAGATGGGGGGGGGGGGAAGTGAGGGAGAGGGAAATAAAAGAGGTGGAATGGGATCTTGAGCACCGCCGCTTAGCCCTTCTAGTCTATATCTACAAGACAATGTTTGTTTGTCCAAGATTGTAGGACAGATGCTCGGGGCTTACCTTACCTAACGTTCCAAGGCGACACATGGTGGGTATGGGAGTGCCATAGGTCACAGTGCCACACTAAGAAATATAGGAATCTATAGAAAACCAACCTGAGATTTTCATAGTCTGAAATCAGGTGTGTGTTTTCCATAGAGTTATGCAGCAACATTTATCCAGTGCGTCGCAATATATAGTCTCCGTGGTGTAGTGGTAAGATTTACCACTACACTGTAGTGGTAAGCCTGGCGTTCCGCGAGCGCTTTGTCATGGGTTCGTATCCTAGCCGGGGAGGATTTACTGGACGCAAATCCTTAACTGTAGCCTCTGTTTAACTCAACAGTAAAATGGGTACCTGGTTGTAAATACGATTCTTCGTGAGGGTCATATTCCAGGGACCATAGGATTAAGGACTTGCCCGAAACGCTACACGTACTAGTGACTGTACAAGAATTTAACAAATATTGTATATTGAGTGAAGGCGGGGAAAAGTGGGAACCCGCCACACACACACACACACACACACACACACACACACACACACACACACACACACACACACACACACACACACACACACACACACTACGACGTTGGTACAACATTCGAACAAGTTTTAACACCTAACCAGCTATAACAACCAATATAGCAAGTTGTAACAACGTTCTAATACGTCATAAACACGTTAAGCCAAGATGTAACAACTTTATTACAAGTTGTAACAAGCGGAAAATAAGAGACAGTTTGGGTTTGTGTTTCCAGGAAAATTTAGTGGGTGATATTGAAAAGCAGGAGTGCAGGGGAGAGAGGAGTGTGGCATAATTGGATAGCGGGGGGAGAGACCCAGGCACAGCTGGGATACTACCCCCCCCCCCATCTTATACTCTACATAAACATACAAACATCAGCAACAAATCCGATTGGAACATCTGTAGTAAGAGTTTATATTAAATGCAAAGTATCATAATTATAAGTTGTCGATATAAATTTCAAGTCGATTTTTTTTTAAGTGATCACTTTACGTAGGTGTTGTTAAGTTTAAGAGTCGAAGTCGTCCTAACGTAATGGCTCTATGAGAAACTGCATGAGGAAGAGGGTGGGGGGCAAGTTTGTTCTCGTAGTTATAATATAACTTATTGGAGTAAATTTAATAATTTACCATTATTAAATTCCTGGCCTGACTGAACTCTTCCCAATAATGTCTTCCTATTACATCACTACAAGTACACGAGATAACCTTAAGAGTTGCAGCTCATCTCAAGAGCCTTAAGCCCAGCCCCAGTAAACACAACTAGGTAAGTACGCGCCATATTAATCGCCTTTCTACCAGCGACATTTTCTCCATTTGTCATAAATATAAAGTTACAACTGCAGGCAATATGATGATGCATGCAGCGAGCGGGCCACCTGCGCAGGGATCACTAGGGTACAGAGCCACCGCCGCCGCCAAGCAACACGTACACCAGTACTCACCGTGAGTGCCACCAGCCTCCCTCAACACTCACCTGTAAAATGGAACAATATATTAGTACGTCTATCTAGCCGATGGTACAATGCTCGCACCCTAAGGTAAACAACATCAAAAATGTTACCACCACTCTCGACACATTAAAAAGAAGGCAGCCCGTGCCTGGTCTTATCACGTAAATCCGTCAATACCTGCAACATGAGAGAGGATATTAAAGGTGTGTGCCCCACTCATGCTCCCCATTCTCAAGCCCCGTCCTGGTACCTCTCGCTCACTGCTCACCAGTACCACTCTCTACTGGCGAGTCTCGCTCGCTACTCTCGCAGAGTTTAAGAACGAACTTGATAAAAGACCTCTAAAGAATACCTGATCAACCGGGCTGTGACCAAGGGGCCTGGTCAGCGACTGGGCCGCAGGGACGTTAATCCTTGGAATCACAAAGACATTACATCCATCACAAGGTAACCAAATCACGCTATATAAAATTCATTACACAGTAACGTAGTCAGTAGTGCGTCATTCTATTGGCTCGCTGCAGATTCTAACTCTGGCCTCAAAACTACGAGACCGTTGGCCGAATAACCCTGCTCATGGATGCTCTCTTCATAATTTAAGTACTAAAGGTCACACGGGTCCGGATGTCTGACAGTGAAGCGTCATCGTTCATTGCTGCCAACGAAGAGAAGCTTCTAATACGATCGTGTGCATTAGGTAGGGAGCCCGGTGGCCCTAGAGCGCTAGAGCCCGGTGGCCATGGCGGTGCTCAAACTCCACACATACAAACTGGGAGTCAACACCCAAATAATGGGTCTGGTGGCCACCCAGTGCACCCTGCGACCCGCCACAACAACCAGGTGGACCACCACACGCCCCACAACCGTATGTAAACAATGCTTGCCATTTTCATCTTGTTAATGAGGTGCGCCTCACTGCAGCCCATTGTTACTGCAACACAGTGCAACAGGTTAAGGAAGGTGGCTGCAACAGAGGGGAAGGTGGGAGGGACGCACCCCGCCACAAAGTGCTCAGATTCTCTCTCTTGATGCTTATCTAATTGTAATTTCTTAATAAAATAAAATGACCACAGAAGATCACTTGTCATAAACCGATTACGACGTGAAATGAATAGCACTGATGGCCCATGTATACCGAGGCCCGCTGACCGCACCTCAGTCGCTAGGGGGGGGGAGGTCAGCGGGCCTTGTGGGGGGGGGGGGCACGTGCTCAGCGCCACACACCACCCCGCCAGCGGCCGCACCAATAACATAACTGGGAAACCCACATCACAGCTCCCTTGATCTGCGTACAGTTTTGTAACAAAATTAAATGCATTACTGAAATATTCCAGGACTTTCAACAGCGATTATATAAACCTTGACAACAACAGTGCCTTGTATTTATATTTATTATTATTTTCTACCACAGATGTGGCCACACATTTACAAAGCTAACCAGCATGTATACATTTTCTTCTGTCCTTCATGGACAGGGTGAGAGACTTGTTAAACATATAGTTCAGGAATTTATTGAACAATCAACCACGGAAGGTGATTGTAGGGCTTTTAAAATGCTAAGCTAATCTACATACGTAAATACATAGATACACAGATTTACGTATGCCCTACATAAAGGGTTCCATGTGTCTTTTACAGTGTCATTAATGTGCATTTACAAAGGTGATACAAAAGTGAAATGTAATTCCGGAACAACCGTGGACATCTTCAAGAGAAAACTGGACGGTTTTCTAAGAGAAGTTCCGGATCAGCCGGGCTGTGGTGGGTACGTGGGCCTGCGGGCCGCTCCAAGCAACAGCCTGGTGGACCAAACTCTCACAAGTCGAGCCTGGCCTCGGGCCGGGCTTGGGGAGTAGAAGAACTCCCAGAACCCCATCAACCAGGTATCAACCAGGTAATTCAGATCAGCTTCCACATATACTTAATACACACATATACATACACAAATATATACACACATATACACATACATGTCTCTCTCTCTTACTCTGGCAGGGTGAGATAACTGATAGAGAAACTAGTGTGCAATTAAGCACTTAACCGTTGAAGGTGATTAAGTGCTCACTGAAGCTGCCTTGTGTTGCAAGGGAACCCTTGCTTCATGGGGGCGGGAGACTGGGAGGCTGGGGAGCTGATTAGCCGCTGACGGGGCCACCTCTCGTCAACTGGTCACCGCTGACGGGGCCACCTCTCGTCAACTGGTCACCGCTGACGGGCCACCTCTCGTCAACTGGGCGCCGCTGACGGGCCACCTCTCGTCAACTGGGCGCCGCTGACGGGCCACCTCTCGTCAACTGGGCACCGCTGACGGGCCACCACTCGTCAACTGGGCACCGCTGACGGGCCACCACTCGTCAACTGGGCACCGCTGACGGGCCACCACTCGTCAACTGGGCACCGCTGACGGGCCACCACTCGTCAACTGGGCACCGCTGACGGGCCACCACTCGTCAACTGGGCACCGCTGACGGGCCACCACTCGTCAACTGGGCACCGCTGACGGGCCACCTCTCGTCAACTGGGCACCGCTGACGGGCCACCACTCGTCAACTGGTCGCCGCTGACGGGCCACCTCTCGTCAACTGGTCGCCGCTGACGGGCCACCATTCGTCAACTGGTCACCGCTGACGATCTCACCGACACCCAGTCAAGACAAACTAACCCTAAACTCTGCACCATTACACACACCGGCCTAACACTGCAGGTCAATGTGCTCTCAATATTAATTCGCGATACTGACGCAACGTTATGAATAACTGTTGGGTGCTGCAGGCAGCCAGGTGTTGATGAAGTTTACAAGCATGGGTAGTTAGTGACCCCCATACCCCGCCCCCGTCACTAACCTCCACCACTCAACCCCACATCAGAAATAATCTTATGTGACTAAGGGGGAGAGAGGGACGGGGCGTGGTCGAGACGGAGGTGGGTGGTAGAGGGGTAAGAACGCATGCACTATTACTATACGTTAACTTTGGACCCTCCGTGCACACACTCAAGACAGCACGCAGCAGCAGCTGCAGCAACAAGAGCTGGTGAATAAAGAAGCGTCGTTCATCTTGCTCAGCGTCACGTCAGGGCGTTAATATTGACACGAACACCCGCCTGTAAACATAACCTTCACTCCCTCCAAGTCCACGCGGGACCTTGTATGACTTCACACTTCGCCGGGGACGGTATTTACTCAAGAGTTTTTAAAGTGTGTATGTTTATAGGGGGAAAAAATTGGCTTCAATAAAAATTAGACATGAAAACTGGTTATCGAAGACTAACAACACAATGACAAATGTATATAACAGTATTCTTGTGCAGAGGAATGTTTTAGTGGGTCAAACCTCTCGAGACGTCTGCGCCTCTTGCCTGACATTTCACAAGGCCCCGACCTCGGCTCATCCGAGAAGTCAACAATCAAGATGAAATCAATAGGGTGGCGTCCTAAGGACAATCGAGGCGAGTGCTGGGAAGAGTCTTGAGACTGATGACAGACAGGCGGTGGCTCGCCGCATTTCACGCTCACACCAATTCTTTTTTGTTATGCACCCCATACCCATCCCGTGGGCGGTGGTGGAAAGGGCTACAATCGGTCACCAGGCGCTGTCTAGCAGCGGTCACACATTAAGGACCACTCGTCGTCTCCAGCCTTAACTAACATGCAGGAGACACAAAGAGCGTCACTCCCAAAGACCAACGTGTCACATTAATGAAAGCCTCACTCTCCTCTCTACACCGCCTCCCATCCCGTCGCTATCATTAAATGGAAGAAAACGCAACAGTAAAATGTGTACTTGGATGAAAAAACGATTCTTCGCGGCAGGGGATCGTATTCCAGGGACCATAGGATTAAGGACTTGCCCGAAACGCTACGCGTACTAGTGGCTGTACAAGAATGTAACAACTCTTGTATATATCTAAAAAAAAAAAACACTCATGCGGGCTGAGAAACTGAGTGAGCCCAAAGGTGAGCTTCAATGCCGAGACTTCTGTCAATAAAATCAATCCCCGGACACGATTTTGCTCCGCAGCCAAAGTCTACCTTCTCTTTTGAAGAGGATGCCATCAATTCCATTTTTTTTTTTCATCCTGTACTTCAAAAGTAGAGCACCATTTCCACAGGCTGTGGAAATGTTTTAAATGCAGATAAAGTTTTAAATGAAGATTTGATAGAGCTCAATAGGCTGAAGAATCTGTACAACCGTTGATTGACAGTTGAAAGCCGGGACCAAAGAGCCAAAGCTCAACCCCCGCAAGCACAACTAGGTGAATATATCTTCAACATCTTTCCATGATCTTCCAGAGTGTATAGACTCACTCCTCTCAATGTTTGCTGACGATGCCAAAATTATGAGAAGGATTAAGACAGAGAACGACAGCATGAGGCTTCAAGATGACCTGGACAAACTGAAGGAATGGTTCAACAAATGGCTGTTAGTTTGATCCGAGCAAATGTAAAGTAATAAAAATAGGTGTAGGAGGCAGGTAGTCAGATACACGGTACATTTGAGAGATAAAAACATTTTCAAGAATCGGAGTGAGAAAGACCTTGGGGACCTTGGGGTTGATATCACGCGGGACCTGTCCCCTGAAACCCACATCAGCGGTATATGCCAGATTGGCCAACATAAGAACAGCCCATAGAAATTTGCTTAAGGAATCATACAGAACCTTGTATACTACTATTGTCAGACCAATCCTGGAGTATGCAGCTCCAGCATGGATTCCGTATCTTGTCAAGCACAAGACTAAATTAAAGAAGGTTCAGTTATGCCACCAGACTAGTACCCGAGTTGAGGGATATGAGCTACGAGTGGAGACTACGGTGATTGATGAAGATTAAGCCACCCAAAAGGTGGCACGGGCATGAATAGCCCGTAAGTGGTGGCCCTTCTGAGCCATTGCCAGTATCAAGAGCTGAAACTGGAGATCTATGGAGGTGCGACTGCACCCTGCGTGACGGGAGATGTCTCTCGTGAGGAGACTACGGGAAATTTACTGGCTATTTATGCCCGTGCCACCTCTTGGGGTGGCTTAATCTTCACCAATCATCTACGGGAACTAAACCTCACGTCGCTGGAAGACAGAAGAGTTAGGGGAGACATGATCACCACATGCAAGATTCTCAGAGGAATGGATAGAGTAGATAAAGACAATTTAACACAGGGGGGCACACGTACAAGGGGACATAGGTGGAAACTGAGTATCCAGATGAGCCATAGAAATAATAGAAATATCTTTAGTGTCAGTAGTTAACAAATGGAATGCACTAGGCAGTGATGTGGAAGAGGCAGACTCCATACACAGTTTCAAATGTAGGTATGAGAGAGCCCAATAAGCTCAGGAATCTGTACACCGGTTAATTGACAGTTGAGAGGCGGGAGCAAAGAGCTGAAGCTCAACCCCAGCAAGCACAACTAGGCGAGTACAGGTTCAGCTACTTCACTTACACATTACGCCTTCAGCCAGCCGTCTTAGCTGGGTCAAGTGATAGGACGGCGGAAAGGAACAAGATCGTCCCTCTACCGTCCAGGCCGACTGCATGGGTAAAGATTCAAATAACTTAAGGTACAAATTTAATGTATGCCGACTGGAAATCTTGCGCATGACAATAGTAGTCATCAACCTGCGATCAGTTGCTAACAGGCTGAGGGATGGGGAGTAATTTACCGGTGAGTAAGGTGCCGGTGCCTCCAACACACCTGCAAGAGTGGGCCTTGATGACCAGGACTATGATTTAGGCAGAGGTGGCAGGTTTGGAGAGTGAGGAGGAACGATGACAAGCATGTCCCACCTAAGGCACACCGCCCAGACTAACTCCTCCCTCACCACTGGCTCGTGACAACACCTCACTAATCAATGTCTCCCTCCCTTCCTCCCCTCCACTTGAGTGTGTAAATATTACCAGTCACAATTTACACGAGTAAATACTTCCTCTCCGTTATGACTTAGACCTTGTGAGTATTACTTGTCCCCCCCCCAACCCCCAGCCCCCCTTTACCCTCGTACATCACCACCTTCATTACCTTACATTCTATGTATACACGAACATCGTCACATGTATACTGTTATTCGTCATGGACAATTTCCCCTCCACACTGACGCGCAAACAATGTACTTTATTATTACACCGACGAGGAACCCCACACAAGACAATATATTTACAGAATAACTTTGTTTGGCTACAGCAAGTGTTAAAGTGTTGGAAGACACTTCTTGATCTCGGGTCACCAGTGCCTCGGGTGGCGGCACGACCCGAGGCATCACCCTGGCGTCTCCGGGAACTTTTCTTGTCAACCCATTCAAACTTTTCCACTTATCATAAGTTGGTTGTAATGTCCAGATGTATACATGCTGCATGTGTGTTTAGCGAGAGCAATCACTGATGACCCAGCAATACCTCTCATGGCATTTGACCTTCATACAGGTCACCCACAACCCCAAGCTATAGAGGCGGCATTCTAATTGACCACTTCCTCCCAGGTATCTCAAGTCCGTCTAGCAGTATGGGGAAACTTGCTCCTCGGACGACAACGACAAACACTTGGGGTGACATGAAGCCACAGTGGAAACCTTCCGCCAGAGGCCGTTGATAACTCAAGAGTCACATACGTCACTCACCCCTAAACTGTTACTAACATTTTCGATAATTTTACTCTGGTGGCAAAGTTGACCACGGAAGCAATGAAAGTGATATTTCTTATCAATGCAGGAAATTCATTTTAGTGCCGATTTACGATGGCTGCCTGGTGATCAATAGTGAAAAAAATTATATATATATATATATATATATATACATACAAACACGTTCGCAATACCCATGAGGAAGCAGGCTGCGTCACGCTTTAGTAAGCATGAGGTCATTTATCAATCCTAGAACCCCTTCTCTCTAGCCTTTCCCCTCTCACTTCCTCCCATGTTTCATACTTGCCATATTAACACTTATTGACTAAGATGAAGACGTTACCTAACAGTAAACATGCGTAACGACGTACCAGTAAGTGCCAAAATGGCGTCAAATGCTCGGAGAGTCCAGCCAACTTGGGTGCCTTCTCCCGACTCCAACTTTAACACTCCTACAACACTTTCCACTCCTCCATCTTGTTCACCACATCCTGCTTGCCCCAGGTAATTTACACTCAGTGAGTGTCTTCCTCTCCAGGAGTATTCCACAACAAACATGCAACATTCTTCCTGGATGCGATCAACGCACAAGATCCCGAACGTCATTGCCGTTGTCGGGGACAGGAAGCCTGTACATGGGATCATCGAGGTCTCTCTAGGCCAACTCTGACCTCCCAGGATGTGAGTATTACATCCTATTATAATCTACAACTATTCCTTTACTCCCAGTTACCTGTTCACTCACAGGCGAACAGCGGCCCCTCAGATGAAAGGAAACGGACCCAAACGTCGCCGTGCCATCTGGGATTGAACCCAGGTTCCTCAGTTGTACTCACCCAGTTGTGCTTGCGGGGGTTGAGCTTTTGGCTCTTTGGTCCCGCCTCTCAACCGTAAGTTGTGAGCTGAGGACGTAGGCCAATGTGCTACAAGTAGTAGGAGACTGTAGACAGGAGTGGAGGAGCATTGGACTCGCCTGATATCCAGGTGTCAGATGTTAACTTACCGATTGATTGATGAACATTAAGGTGCCATTGATTGATGATCCAAAAGGTGCCACGGGCATGAATATCCCGAGTGACGGGAGATGTCTCCCGTAAACTTACCGTGTTGTCCGTGCTTGTGTTCCCTGGATGTGAACACGTTGAACAACACTCCTCGACACCCCCCCCCCCCTCTACACTGACTACGTCTATAAGCCCGTAAAAACCAGGTTGACGGTGAGGCAACACGTCCAAAATGCTACAGTTATAATTGCCACCTCGAGTGTACTTTATGCCAGGGTGTGACCCTGACCTTCGCCACACACTTCCACTGGTTAACCCCGAGACGACGAGACCCGGCAATAACCACAAAGAAACATCAACAAGCCTCCGGCTAAAATCTTGACAAAACAAAAATGGTCCAGGACAGACACACAAACGAGGCGTTTATTATATTTTCCGAAACAGTATAACATTGAAAAGAACAAAAATGGCGAGACTCCAAATGTTCTCATTACAATTCCAGTAGAGGATTTTGTTAAATATTAAAAGTCACGCACCACTCGCTGGCTTTAACTGTAATATTAAACATAATACCCAGGTAAGAGAATGCTAACAGCAGGAGGTCTGCAGCAAGACCTGCCGTACACCGAGGGAACAGTGGACACTGGTGTTGGGCTGGCGGAGGAGGACCAACAAGTGTGAGGAGTAAGGTACATCCTGGAGGAGCCTGGCAAGTCCCAGCAGGTGATCGACGACACCTACGGCAAGTTACTTCATAACTTCACCAGGACGTATTGCGCTGCAGCGTCTGAAAGCTCAACCCCACATGAAACAACTTCAACGGCTTACAAATGTATCTGGCAATACCTTCAAGTGGTCAGCCCACCTTTAAAATGCCATAGACAATCAATAGTTCATTGTTGCCGAGAACGCCCTTCACACACTGACAGGGGTAACCAGCCACTACACTCAATAAGGCTCGCAACGAATCATTTACAGCAACAGTCCGCACTAACATCACCCCGCGGCTGTAGACAGCCAGCATTACTCATCCTACACCCACCTCACTATTCGCGGCCTCCACCAGGTACCATGTTATTATCTCTAATATTATAGAGCATCTTCACTCGTCTTTCACCAATATCTTCGCCTGTGATTGTTATGATATACTTGTCAGCCCAGCCCCCTTCACCCCTCTAGCACGTCCTCCCTCACCCCATCATTTAATGTACAATACAATACAAACGAAAACTGGCGTACTATTAACTAACAATAACCAACATATAGAGAAACGAATTCGTTAATCCAAGACTTTTTATGTTACTGTCAAAACCGTCACCGTCCCTCACTGTTCATGCTTGGCGCAGTCTCTGGAGGAACGTTGGAGTCAAACTGCCCCCCTCCAGAACAAGGTTATATATAGGTCTCTGCCACACCCTCCTGATACCTGCTTGATGGGGTTCTGGGAGTTCTTCTACTCCCCAAACCCGGCCCGAGGCCAGGCTTGTGAGAGCTTCGTCTAACAAGCTGTTGTTTGGAGCGGCCCGCAGGCCCACATATCCACCACAGCCCGGTTGGTCTGGCACTTCTTGAAGAAAACTATCCAGTTTTCTCTTGAAGATGTCCACGGTTGTTCCGGTAATATTTCTAATACTAGCTGGGAGGATGTTGAGCAACCGTTGACCTCTCATGTTTATAGTGTCTTTGATTGTGCTTTATGGCACCCCTACTGTTCACTGGTTCTATTCTGCATTTTCTTCAGTTTCCTTCATTCCAGTATGTTCTCATTTTACTGTAGATTTGGGACCTGGCCATCCAGTACTTTCCACGTGTATATAGTAGTAGGCATCCTTCAGTCTAAGACTAGGCGCAACGCCTGGGTAGGCTCCACGTGTATATATATAGTATATATATGTAATTTGTAACTATTATCTGTATAACTATAAACAGTTAAATGACATTTGCACTGATGTACTTTAAGACATGCACTCTCCCTATTCGAGTCTAGCACCTTTAACCTAGTCATCAGTGAAGGGTTTCCAAACATTTAGAGGCAGGTGCACCAGACGGCGCACAAGGCTGCCGCCTACCCGCCAATGTGCCCAACTGCTTCTACAATCAGCCAACTGAGGCCAGCACAACCAATGATAGGGACCTTCTTTACACCACCACAAATAAACCTGGACAATTTCAAAGCAAAAAGCGAAACTGCTCTCCATCTATTACGAAACCAGACAGTTGGCCTAATTATTAAGCAACACGGTATCCCTAATACAAAGGGAAGCTCCCTTCGTGTTCCCCTTCGCTGCTGCTCTCTTGCTCACTCCTTAATATCCAACCCTGAGCACGCCACCCTGGCCTAGTGTTTAAGTCCTGGTCCTCTTTACACGAAGCACGGAGTGGTCAGCTTGTGGGGTCCCAACTGGCGGGGATAAATATGATAAGCGCACAGCAGCAGCACATGTGTGACTAACATGGGTTAACTCTAGAGGACTGGACGAGTGCATGGCCAGCAAGGGCAGCTGGAGGAAGGTGCTCAGTAGAGGACTGGACGAGTGCATGACCAGCAAGAGCAGCTGGAGGAAGGTGCCCAGTAGAGGACTAAGGGCGGGTAACCGCGATGTTTACCGGACTTACCGGTGTTTAAGGGCGTGTACTGGTTATACACCATGCTGCCAGGTGCCCGTCTTGGCCTACCTCCTACCAACACTCCACATGAACATCCACCTTCACGGCCTGCCACCCCCACCCCGCCAGCAAGACACGTCGACGACGAAAGAGAAGGAAGAGGAGAAGAAGATATAGAAGGAAGAGAAGATATAGAAGGAGGAGGAGGGGGAAGGAGGAGAAGATGGAGGAGAAGAAGGAGGAGAAGATGGAGGAGAAGAAGGAGGAAAAGGAGGAGAAAGAAAGAAAAAAGAAAGAAAAAAGAAAGAAAAAGAAAGAAAAAAGAAAGAAAAAAGAAAGAAAGAAGGAAAGAAGAAATAAAAGAAGAAAATGACCGGAGAAAAACGGTGAGCGAGTGCGCACAGCGTTTTCTTCCAGAGACGTGCTTGGAGTGCAGGAACATGCATATTTGTCTCTTGTGACCATTAATTTACAGTGTAGAGTAGCACACACACATTCCTCGTGTCCACCCTGGACAGGTGTAAAGATCTGCTACACAACCCACAGTGTAGTAGGCTGCGGACCATCTCCTACACGTGAATGACGTATTACAAGTAGTGGGTGAAGAGAACTAATTCCCGCCAGACCACAATTGCATCTTCCGCTAAGGTCACCAGCGCCCCCCCAGGCACGAAGGATCAAATGTTGACAGCCTAATGACCTTCCCGACACAAGTAATAAGTGACAGTTGTGGTCCACACACAGCAAGGTCGTCAGCATGTCAATAATAGAACAAGGAGGACCGTCACTTGTGAGTGTGGCGGCGAGCCTTGAAGCGGGGACGACCATGTCCCCCAAACTAAGCTACGTTACAACACAAGCAGAGATAAGGATCCCTTGCCAGTCGGCAGTCATCACAACTGCGCATTCAGCCACAGCATCACATGCACACAAGGACAGCGGGGCCAACAACAAACACGAGCCCCTCTACACAGACACTAACACGGCCCCACAAACTGGTTTTAACACTGGGGTTTCCCAGACAACACTCCGTCCTGCCACCACCACATCATTTGTCTTACGTGTATTGACACAACGATCCATCACCGGAACTCACGCCTCACAACTACCACCTGTGTCGCTACCAATAACCTCAACCGTGTTCCAGCACCTTACGTTCTTCACCCCACACACTCCAGGCGGGCCTACCTGCGCCAGGCGCACAGAGCTGCCCCCCCCCCTCCAGGACAAGCTGGGGCACAGAGCCCCCCCCTCAGGACAAGCTGGTGCACAGAGCCCCAGGACAGGACAGGCTGGGGCACAGAGCCCCCCAGGACAGGACAGGCTGGGGCACAGAGCCCCCCAGGACAGAACAGGCTGGGGCACAGAGCCCCCCAGGACAGAACAGGCTGGGACATAGAGCCCCAGGACAGTAAAGTAACCTTAACCCAGAACCTGAAGAAGGGCGGGTGGAGGCGGCGAGGGACAGGCTGGCCACTACTAGCTCCTCTAAAGTCACCCACGGGACGCCTTACCTACCACAAAGTGCTTCTTTCCCCCGGGGGAGGGAGAGGGTTGAGGGGGGAGGGGAAAGACGGAAGGGGCGAGTAGGAAGTAGCTGTAACAAGAAGAAAGGCGGCCCCGACTGAAGAAGGCAGATGTAATGTCAACTTCAAATGGTAGACTCTGGCCACTTGCTAGTGATGAGTGGTACTGGTGTTGGTGTTCATCACTAGTAATTACTGTGTAGAGTACGTCAGAAGCAACACGTCTCCGGTTGACGTCTCGTCGAACCTTTTACTGTGTCAAAGTTCAGAGACGACGTCAGTATCACTTACGTCGTTGTACTTGACGTTGTTGTTGTTGCTCACCACAGTCAGTGGCAACGTCTTCTGGCAACGTTACGAGCACCACCGCCGGGGGAGCCGGCGGCTGAGCGGACAGAACACTGGACGCGTGATCCTGTGGTCCCGGGTTCCATCCCGGTCGCCGGCGAGAAACAATGGGCGGAGTTTCTTTCACCCTGATGCACCTGTTACCTAGCAGTAAATAGGTACCTGGGAGTTAGTCAGCTGTCACGGGCTGCTTTCTGAGGGTGGAGGCCTGGTCGAGGACCGGGCCGCGGGGACACTAAAGCCCCGAAATCATCTCAAGATAACCTCAAGATAACTAGGAGTCTCTGGCTCCGTTCTGTAGCCCCTTATACCTTATTGATAACTACCTTCACGCAGGATCTCTTAAGGTAGTCATTTAGGAAGAGTCAACCCGTATTAGAGTACCACGGGGCTGGATGGGTGACTCGTCTACCTGCATTATTAGGCCTCACACTCCTCAAGCCCAGGTACACAATGGCGACAGCACTAGACCTGTTATAAACAAACAAGAGCGTACTGCACGCAGGCTCGTCTATCACCAACTGGCGCTGATATCTGCTTGAGAATGGATACGTTTACTGATGAGACAACATGATATTGACCACTAGACAAACGCTCAAGATAAATGTATTCAATGATATCATGAGGCTGCAATTTGATCTTGAAATGTCTAATAATAAGAAACTTTCAACAAAGTGCTCAACAGAGAACTTGATGAACACCTTCAAGGGATAGTGATCAACCAGACACATACGTCAGGCTGCGAGCAGCCGCGACGCCAGGAGACCTAGTCTGAGACCGGGCCGCGGGGATGTTGATCCTCGGAATCCTCAAAAGTTACCAGAAAGGTAATCAAGGTTATCTCCTATTCTCCTAGTCGAGGTTATCTCCTCCTCAGAGGCTGTTCAACTTGATAAGCAAAGTAACTTGCCTGTTGAGTACACACCAGAGAGGGACGCTGAGCACCCTTCCCTGCCATCACCCCGCGACGTCTCCACAAGTATGAGACCATGAGGCGGCTGGACAGGCCACTTCAGTAGTCTCCAACACAGGAGGAGGCCTCCTCACACTCATGCACGATAAAGATCTTTTGTGCCCTCTGTAATGCTTTTTGCGCTACCGCTCACAGGATGGGTATGGGGTGCACAATAAACTAGCCAATCTCATGCCCGAGGCTGACGTCCTCAAGATTCCCTCCTCGCCCAACAGTACACCACCAACACTGCACCAACCAGTACATCTGCGATCACTCAATTCCTAGTATAACTGCCACCTCAAACATTCTCACATGTAAATATTATACATTCGTCAAATGCTTAAAAATCTAGAGAGAACGAGGGAGGACACAAGCATCTCCAGTTTCTCTCCCATTCTTAACGAGCTCTCTAAGAGAATTCTTAACAAGCAGGAAAATATCTAAATTGCTTCCTCCCCGTCTCATCACCCTAACGTGGGGTGGCTCCCCCCCCCCCCCAACATGGAGCGGCTTCCCACCCCCAAAATGGAACGGTTCGCCCCTCAACATGGAGCGGTTCGCCTTCCCCACCCCCAACATGGAGCGGTTCGCCTCCCCCCCAACATGGAGCGGTTCGCCTCCCCCCCCCCCAACATGGAGCGGTTCGCCTCCCCCCCCCAACATGGAGCGGTTCGCCTCCCCCCCCCCCAACATGGAGCGGTTCGCCTCCCCCCCCCCCAACATGGAGCGGTTCGCCTCCCCCCCCCCAACATGGAGCGGTTCGCCTCCCCCCCCAACATGGAGCGGTTCGCCTCCCCCCCAACATGGAGCGGTTCGCCTCCCCCCCAACATGGAGCGGTTCGCCTCCCCCCCCCAACATGGAGCGGTTCGCCTCCCCCCCCCCAACATGGAGCGGTTCGCCTCCCCCCCCCAACATGGAGCGGTTCGCCTCCCCCCCCCAACATGGAGCGGTTCGCCTCCCCCCCCCAACATGGAGCGGTTCGCCTCCCCCCCCCAACATGGAGCGGTTCGCCTCCCCCCCCCAACATGGAGCGGTTCGCCTCCCCCCCCCCAACATGGAGCGGTTCGCCTCCCCCCCCCCAACATGGAGCGGTTCGCCTCCCCCCCCCAACATGGAGCGGTTCGCCTCCCCCCCCCAACATGGAGCGGTTCGCCTCCCCCCCCCAACATGGAGCGGTTCGCCTCCCCCCCCCAACATGGAGCGGTTCGCCTCCCCCCCCCAACATGGAGCGGTTCGCCTCCCCCCCCAACATGGAGCGGTTCGCCTCCCCCCCCCAACATGGAGCGGTTCGCCTCCCCCCCCCAACATGGAGCGGTTCGCCTCCCCCCCAACATGGAGCGGTTCGCCTCCCCCCCAACATGGAGCGGTTCGCCTCCCCCCCAACATGGAGCGGTTCGCCTCCCCCCCAACATGGAGCGGTTCGCCTCCCCCCCAACATGGAGCGGTTCGCCTCCCCCCAACATGGAGCGGTTCGCCTCCCCCCCAACATGGAGCGGTTCGCCTCCCCCCCAACATGGAGCGGTTCGCCTCCCCCCCAACATGGAGCGGTTCGCCTCCCCCCCAACATGGAGCGGTTCGCCTCCCCCCCAACATGGAGCGGTTCGCCTCCCCCCCAACATGGAGCGGTTCGCCTCCCCCCCAACATGGAGCGGTTCGCCTCCCCCCCAACATGGAGCGGTTCGCCTCCCCCCCAACATGGAGCGGTTCGCCTCCCCCCCAACATGGAGCGGTTCGCCTCCCCCCCAACATGGAGCGGTTCGCCTCCCCCCCAACATGGCGCGGTTCGCCTCCCCCCAACATGGCGCGGTTCGCCTCCCCCCAACATGGCGCGGTTCGCCTCCCCCCAACATGGCGCGGTTCGCCTCCCCCCAACATGGCGCGGTTCGCCTCCCCCCCAACATGGCGCGGTTCGCCTCCCCCCCAACATGGCGCGGTTCGCCTCCCCCCCAACATGGCGCGGTTCGCCTCCCCCCCAACATGGCGCGGTTCGCCTCCCCCCCAACATGGCGCGGTTCGCCTCCCCCCCCCCAACATGGAGCGGCTCGTCACCACTACCCCATTACCAGTTCTCATAAGCTAGAAAGACACGTGCCAAGACCAGATATTAAAGAAGTCGAGTTAATAAAGAAATTCCAAGACACCCATTCACATCTTTGACTCTAATACCACCAAGAAAGCACATACCAGGCTCTCAGTAAGGTGCCTCACATCCCTCCCTCCCTCCCTGCGGTACGGCACATCCCTCCCTCCCTGCGGTACGGCACATCCCTCCCTCCCTGCGGTACGACACATCCCTCCCTCCCTGCGGTACGACACATCCCTCCCTTCCTGCAGTACGACACATCCCTCCCTTCCTGCAGTACGACACATCCCTCCCTGCAGTACGACACATCCCTCCCTTCCTGCGGTACGACACATCCCTCCCTTCCTGCAGTACGACACATCCCTCCCTTCCTGCAGTACGACACATCCCTCCCTTCCTGCAGTACGACACATCCCTCCCTTCCTGCAGTACGACACATCCCTCCCTGCAGTACGACACATCCCTCCCTCCCTGCAGTACAACACATCCCTCCCTCCCTGCGGTACGACACATCCCTCCCTCCCTGCGGTACGACACATCCCTCCCTTCCTGCAGTACGACGACACATCCCTCCCTTCCTGCAGTACGACGACACATCCCTCCCTTCCTGCAGTACGACGACACATCCCTCCCTCCCTGCAGTACGACACATCCCTCCCTTCCTGCAGTACGACACATCCCTCCCTTCCTGCAGTACGACACATCCCTCCCTTCCTGCAGTACGACACATCCCTCCCTTCCTGCAGTACGACACATCCCTCCCTTCCTGCAGTACGACACATCCCTCCCTTCCTGCAGTACGACACATCCCTCCCTGCAGTACGACACATCCCTCCCTTCCTGCAGTACGACACATCCCTCCCTTCCTGCAGTACGACACATCCCTCCCTGCAGTACGACACATCCCTCCCTTCCTCCCTCCCTGCGGTACGGCACATCCCTCCCTCCCTGCGGTACGACACATCCCTCCCTCCCTCCTTGCGGTACGGCACATCCCTCCCTTCCTGCGGTACGACACATCCCTCCCTCCCTGCGGTACGACACATCCCTCCCTCCCTCCCTGCGGTACGACACATCCCTCCCTTCCTCCCTGCGGTACGGCACATCCCTCCCTCCCTGCGGTACGACACATCCCTCCCTCCCTCCCTGCGGTACGACACATCCCTCCCTCCCTCCCTGCGGTACGGCACATCCCTCCCTCCCTGCGGTACTACACATCCCTCCCTCCCTCCCTCCCTCCCTGCGGTACGGCACATCCCTCCCTCCCTCCCTCCCTGCGGTACGGCACATCCCTCCCTCCCTGCGGTACTACACATCCCTCCCTCCCTCCCTGCGGTACGGCACATCCCTCCCTCCCTGCGGTACTACACATCCCTCCCTCCCTCCCTGCGGTACGGCACATCCCTCCCTCCCTGCGGTACTACACATCCCTCCCTCCCTCCCTGCGGTACGACACATCCCTCCCTCCCTCCCTGCGGTACGGCACATCCCTCCCTCCCTCCGTGCGGTAGGGCACATCTCTGCCAATGGTGAGCAAGGCAGTAGTGAATGAGAGTAGTGTGGAGAAGGGATGCAGGGTCCTGGCTGCCTCACCATAGTCAGCAGCAGCAGTGACCAGGGTGGACCCGTCCTCCACGGGACCCTCACACTTATTATCTTTATTGACAAAATTAATTACAATTTTGCCTAATCTGAGGATTTCGATGAAGTCTTATTAAAGTGAGGATAATGCTGGTATTCACTGTCACGCAGGGCAGAGGGTCATACATAAGACAATAGGTCTAAACTGTAGGCTGAAGCACATATATATCATGGTTACAATCAATGTACTGCCTCCACACTCCCGCTTGACGGATACCTTTACCTTGTAACGCACTACTAACATGTCATCTTAAGTCAAACTACACCAATATAACTGACCTAATACTTTAAGCAAATTCCCTCCGCGCTATTGAAGAAACACAAAACGACATCCCAAACATTTAACTAAACAGCTAACAACACGCTTTTGGTGGCTACACCCAGTTCTATTTTAGTCAAGCATCAATCTCTCCTTGGCATTAGCAGGGAGGTTGTGGGGGGGGGGGGAGGGGGGGTTAAGTATCAGGTTACGATCCGTTAAGTAGAGTGTGCAGCCCATCCCACCACCTGCACGAGCAAGGACAAGCAGCAGTCCTGGTGTGTGTGATGAACGCACCTCACCTCACACACCCAACAATTACCTGCCCACATGCCCACCACAGTTCCTGGAGCGCCAAGGGCTACCCCATCTCTCTCGTTCATCCTCCTCCACACTCCTGGCCTCACACAGTTTGCAGAAGAGGACATAGCAACACCGTACGTCCTTCCCCCTTCCTCTCCAGTCCCAGACAGAGGAGGCAGCCTTCGCGTCTCCATCCCAACCTCTCGCCCACCAACCTCCAGGGGGATGAACACTGTACAACCTTCGCTTCTCAACCCCTCTTCCAGCTATCACACTACACAGGCAACATCGCATACACTTCCTAGTCCGGTGTACACCCCACTATATACCAGCGGGCCGTCCCTCCGTCTGTCTGTCTGTCTCTCTCACATGCAAAAGTATGAGAGTGTGTATTCACCTAGTTATGCTTGCGGGGGTTGAGCTGAGTGGCCAGCTCAACCGGCTCATTTGGGTACTCAGCTTCCACCCTGTGTCCCCTTATGCGTGTATCACCCGTCTTAAATAATCCACCCATGTCTACCCTGTCAATTCCCCTGAGAATTTTGTATGTGGTAATCATGTCTCCCCGAGTTCTTCTGTCTTCCAGCGACGTGAGGTGCAGTTCACGCAGCCTGTCCTCATAACTCATGCCTCTTAGTTCTGGGACTAGCCTAGTGCCATACCTCTAAACTTTTTCCAGCTTCGTCTTGTGCTTGACAAGGTACGGGCTCCATGCTGGGGCTGCATACTCCAGGATTGGCCTTACATATGTGGTATACAAGGTTCTGAAGGTGAGTGTGAGAGAGCGAGAGATTGAGTGTGTCCTGTCTGTGTGCGCCTCCACCACATCACTGCCTAATGCATTCAACCTGTTAACTACTCTGACACTGAAAAAGTTCTTTCTAACGTCCCTGTGGCTCATTTGGGTACTCAGTTTCCACCAGTGTCCCCTTATTCGCGTCCCACCCGTGTTAAACCGTTTATCTTTATCTACCCTGTCAATTCCTCTGAGAATTTGATATTATATATATAATATAAAATGTAAAAACCCAGCGGGGATCGAACCCGAAACCTCAGCACTAAGAATCCCAAGCGCTGTCCACTCAGCTGTCAGACCCCTCCCAGAGTCCCAGAGGTGAATGTCCCAGAGTCCCTCACTTGCACGGGTCGTCCCAGGCAGGAATGTCCACGTCACTCCCTCCACCAGTCTACCAACTTACGGAGAGGCAAATGGGTGAAAAGGGAAGGAGAGGCAAACAAGAGGGGAAAATAGGGAGCCAACTGGGAAGAAAAATGGGAGGAATTAGACATTGTTAATGGTTTGCAACGGAGAAATGTCAAATATCAGCCAGAAAGACGCAACAGCCCAGCAGGTGAGGGAGTAATTTACCCCCCCCCCTCGCCCCCCCCAATCACCTAGACTGGTTGCCAGCACACTCGTTACAACATATGACTCATCTTCCTCCTTGGTGTTGCTTTTCCGATTGCGAGGCAGCGAGTGGCTGGTGGGGCTGGTTTACCTATTGTCTCATTACCTGTAGCCGGTTTCAAGAGTTCTATTTTCCCAAGCCCAACCTTCGACAGGAATGTCTAGTGATAACTTGATATGTGGGCCCACAGGCCCACATATCCATTACAATCCGGCTGATGTGGGACTTCCTGTAGGAACCTGTTCAACTGCCTCTTGAACACGTCCGCTTGTGTTCCGACTATATCTCTATTTGTTCGGATAATACTGTAGAGCCACGGGCCTCTGGTGTGTGACATTTGCCTTAAACCAATAAATAGTATAACCAATTAGAAAAGAAAATCAACTAGAAAAAAAATTGGTCAGGAACACAATGATTACTCAGATCACAACTTAATCCAAGTTCAGACCTGAATGGGCAATAGACCTGCGCAGTGCGCATCCTCTCCCAAATCCAAGAGAATTCAGCAAATTAAAAATATAATAAACATAATTGAGAACTAAATAAAGCAAGACCTCGGAAATAAAGCTGGGAAGAACAGCTAGAAAATACAAACGTAAATCAGTGCCTCGCCAAATGGGGCGCTGTAAACCTAGTAATATGTTCAAGCCGCATGCCGCCAAGAAAGGGAAAAAAGAGGCAAACTGGAACGCGAACGGCGTCCCCCTCTATAAGCGAAGTAAACAAATCACAGAATTGGAACGCCAGTTAGAATCCCCCCCCCCCCCACCTTATCCCAAGAACGACAAGGAAGGCAATATAGACTAACAAACGACTCGGCTAGAGCTCCAGAAATCATAAAATCCAGGAGAGGCAGAGAACAAAAGGCCATTCGTGAAAGAGGGGAACCCAACACACTTTTTCTCTCATTCTCTCACAAAAACAACATCTTGTATCTGGCCCTTGAGCAAGGGAGATGGAACCTTCATGACAACAAAGAGACAGGTAAAATACTGAGGATACACATTATACGATTGTTTTCAGTGAACCCCTGAACAGTACTGAAGATCGATAATCCAAACTAATTCTTCACGAATGTGGTACCAGCATCGATCATATATCAGGGGTCACCCTAACTCCACTGGACTTTGAAGTAGCCACAGACAGCATGCCCATCCACGCTACACCAGGCCCAGGCTCTTGGAATTTATCCCCGACATACTTAGGACAGCGGAGATTCACTTCAGTTAAATTGTTGTGCGTATTTAGGACCTGACATTCCAGTATCTTCCACACACATTATGTGATACCTCTCTCGCCTCACTTGGTTATATGGAGGTTGGTGGCAAGT
The DNA here is from genome assembly GCF_040958095.1 of Procambarus clarkii. NCBI lineage: Eukaryota > Metazoa > Arthropoda > Malacostraca > Decapoda > Cambaridae > Procambarus > Procambarus clarkii. The sequence continues at coordinate 42,822,014 of NC_091159.1, read as the reverse complement.
GGGTGACTACTTCACCACCACGTTGCTCCACCACAAACACCAACACCGCCCGCCCGCCCGCCGCCAACACCCCTTTTGCCAAAACACATTAAACATTACAGAAAAACTTAATACATTGACAACGAATTCCCAGGATATAAATGTCCTCTCATTACCAACCGAATGCCAGGCCAGAGATCGAGGGAAGGAGGGGGGAGAAAGAGCGGGGTGGGGGAAGGGAAGTGGCTCAGTAGAGCACATGTACCACATTAGACTAGTTAAGGTTTCATTAGCAAGAAAACTTTTCCGGATTGACCAAATTCCACCAAACAAAAGTCAACTTCCTATTGGTCCATCACGTCAATATTTGCGCGATCAGGCCGTCAAGGCTGTTAGAGGGGCGTGGAGAGGTCACTCTCTCAGTGAGAGGGACGCCGCCCGTCGGTACCCAAGTCTGGGCCCACTAACACTGTACTCACCTAGTTGTGTTTGCGAGGGTTGAGCTCTGGCTCTTTGGTCCCGCCTCTCAACTGTCAATCAACTGGTGTACAGATACCTGAGCCTACTGGGCTCTATCATATATATATTTGAAACTGTGTATGGAGTCAGCCTCCACCACAACACTACTTAATGCATTCCATTTATTAACTACTCTGACACTGAAAAACAATCTTTCTAACGTCTCTGTGGCTCAAGTTTCCACCTGTGTCCCCTTGTTCGTGTTCCACCCGTGCTGAAGAGTTTGTCTTTGTCCACCCTGTCAATTCCCCCAAGAATTTTGTAGGTGGTTATCATGTCTCCCCTTACTCTTCTGTTTTCCAGGGTTATGAGGTTCAGCTCCCTTAGCCTTTCATCGTAACTCATTCCTCTCACTCGTTCCGGGACCATTGTCTGGTGGCATACCTCTGAATCTTCTCTAACTTCGTCTTGTGTTTAACTAGGTATGGACTCCAGGCTGGAGCTGCATACTCCAGGATTGGTCTTACATACAGGGTCCTTACATACAGGTATACAGGGTCCTGAACGATCCCTTACACAAGTTTCTAAAGGCAATTTTTATATTGGCTAGTCTAGCATATGCCGCTGATGATATCCTTTTGATGTGGGCCTCTGGGGACAGGTTCGGTGTGATATCGATCCCCCAGATCTTTCTCTCTATTTGACTCTTGCAGGATTTCACCTCCCAGATGGTACCTTGTGTTCAGCCTTCTGCTCCCTTCGCCTAATTTCATTACTTTACACTTTCCTGAGTTGAACTTTAGCAGCCATTTTCTAGACCATTCCTCCAGTTTGTCCAGGTAGTCCTGTACTCTGTCTATCTTCATCTGTTTTGAGTCTTCTCATAATTTTTGCATCATCAGCAAACATTGAGAGGAATGAGTCTATACCCTCTGGAAGGTCGTTTATATATACTAGAAACAGGATGAGTCCGACACCATCTGGTCACCACTTGGTCCGGGAGACATCTCCCGTCACGCAGGGTGCAGTCACACCTCCACAGATCTCCAGTATCAGCTCTTGATACTGGTAATGGCTCAAAAGGGCCACCACTTACGGGCTATTCATGCCCGTGCCACCTTTTGGGTGGCTTAATCTTCATCAATCAATCGATGAGTCCGAGTACAGAGCCCTGTGGAACCCCGCTGGTGACATCTCGCCACTCTGATGCCTCCCCCCTCACCGTTACTCGCTGTTCCCTATTGCTTAGATACTCCCTAATCCACTGGAGCACCTTACCTTCTACTCCTGCCTGCTGCTCCAAAATTTTGTAAGTCTTTTGTGAGGTACTGCGTCAAAGGCTTTCTGACAATCCAAGAAAATGGACTGTGGGACGAGCCCCATGCCACTACCCCACTTTCTTCGGAGGAGGGGGGGGAGAGTAAAGATTTGTTTGTTGTTGTTGTTGTTGTTGTTGTTGAAGATTCGCTACCTGGAACAAAAAGTTCCAAGTAGCACGGCTATGGAGAGCCCGTAGGGAGAGTAAAGAGGATGGAGAGGCATAGGCGAAGGAATGTTTTACATCTCATACAGCCCCGATTGATTGATTAATAAAGATTAAGCCACCCAAGAGGTGGCACGGGCATGAATAGCCCGTAATCATACAGCCCGTTGTTACAGATTCAGCTACTCGGAACAAGTTCCAAGTAGCACGGGCTATGGTGAGCCCGTAACTTACCTGGCACAGCAGCGGGGCAAATAGCACGGGCTATGGTGAGCCCGTAGTGGACTTACCTGGCACAGGACCGGTGCGATACAGCCCCATGATTGATAAAGATTAAGCCACCCAAGAGGTGGCACGGGCATGAATAGCCCGTAAACAGCCCCGATTGATAAAGATTAAGCCACCCAAGAAGGTAAACAGCCCCGATTGATAAAGATTAAGCCACCCAAGAGGTGGCACGGGCATGAATAGCCCGTAATAAACAGCCCCATCATACATCAGTATATATATATCATACAGCCCACCACACCATGACAGGAGCCCCCCTCATCCCCCCCCACTACCCCACTATGACAGTGGGAGTAGTGGGGGGGGGGGCCTATCGCCATGGCTGGAGCCAGACAGAGCTCAACCCACACAGGTACAACTAGGGAAGTGCTGGATACATGACTAACCTGCAGGACAACACACCTATCCGCCAGGCCTGAAGGACAACACACCTATCCGCCAGGCCTGGTATAGCAGCGCCCCCCCTCCCCCAATATTCAGCAATTACAACATACTGCATATTAAAAAATTGGTATACATGTCATTATTATTATACAATAAATTGATGTATATTTAGGCGTTTAGGTTCAGTTGGCGATTATTTGTGAAGTACGTGGGTAGAGCATTTATGGCGTTATGGTTCGAACGGAGGTCGTCAGTGAAAAACTATTCGAAAAACATTCGAACGTCATCAATTATAGTCATATGTAAACTGTTTTTTTCCATTCATAAACATATAGCTTGGCGGCTGGATTAACGCGCAGTTGGTCTTTGTTATGAGGACGTCCTGGAACAGTCAGAGACGAGACTGAGTTGGAGTAAGTTAGTGTTCCCCTCAGGCCAGTCCTAGGACCCCTACTCTCCATAATTGATGTGAATGACCTACATAGGTCATTCCGATGTAGGTCATTATTAGATGATTCACATTAGATGTGAATGACCCGAGGGAGTGAGCTCGTACACGTCAATGTTTGTAGACGATGCAAGGCTAAAGAGGAATGTAACACCACAACACTACTAAGGAGGTCTACACTACCACCGAGGAGGACTGCAGAAGGTTACAGGATGGCCTTGACAAACCCCAGAGTGCGCAAACTAATGGCTGCTGGAGTTCAATCCCAACAAGTGTAAGGTAATTAATATGGGAACGAGAAAATGGAGATCAGAAGGTACTTACACATAACCATAAGAGAAAGGCGACTACATGAGTCGGGGAGAGAGTATCTGGAGGTGAATACTCGCACACAAATATGATAACATCAGCAGCATGTGGGACGTTGGCAAACATTAGAATGTTTAAAAATCAAAACCCTTTCAAGACAATTTATACAGCCTTCGTTAGACCATTATAAGAGTATACAACACCGGTCCGGAATCGCACCTTGTTAAGTATAAAACCAAAACTGAAAAAATACAAAGGTTTGCAACACGATTAATGCCAGAGCTAAGATGGCTACACTGTAAGGTTATGTTAAGGGAAGTGGACCTCACAACCTTAGAGGAGAAAAAGAGGGGACATGATCGCACCCCAAGATACTGAGGGGACATGATCGCTCCACAAAAGATACTGAGGGGACATGATCGCACCACAAAAGATACTGAGGGGACATGATCGCACCACAAAAGATACTGAGGGGACATGATCGCACCACAAAAGATACTGAGGGGAATTGACAAAATGGCCAATGACAGCCTCTTTAAGGTGAGAAAGTAGGACGAAAGGACACAGGTGGAAGCTGGAAATGCAACGGACTAATAACACATTTAAGGAAAGATTCGTATCCAGAGGGGAACACACAGTAAGAATTTGTGGAAACCAACATCCACAACTTCAAAGTCAGATTCGACAAGGAATTTAAATGTCAGAATAGTCAAGTTATAACGCAAGAGGTACAACGGGGAAAGGAAACGGGGCATAAGGAGCTAGAGGTCACTCCTCGCAGCCACAGGTAGGCAAGTATTACCACCGTGGCGGCAGGAGAGTGGACACACTGGGCCGCGCCTCTAACAAACACCACTACACAAACTCATGCAAATAATGCGAACCAAAACAGATACAAAATTGTTTAAGTGAGGTGAGGTGACGTCATACTTTTAAGTGCCCCGACTTCTCAGAAGATTCATATTAAAATTGTCTCTTACCCAATGTTTAGCCAGTGTCACTACTTACAGCACTGGGGTAATTATATGTTACCATTAACACTGTCCTCTAACATTATCATTCTCTTACCCAATGTTTAGTAGTGGGATAATTATGTTACCATTAACACTGTCCTCTAACATTATCATATATCCAGTATGACCTGTTAGTCATGTGTTCGGGTGGCGCTTGGCTAGCAACTGTTGTGTGCATCAAATATGTCAACTAAGCTAAATGCGGAAAGCTTATCTTGACAATTATAAACACACACCTATATAAGTCAAGTTGACCAGCCTTGAAAGGCAGAAAACACGGAGTCTTTAAGGTTCCGAGAACAGTGAAAACGTTCACCACCCGGGTAATGATGACCATGTGCTTGAGGCTTCCCTCATCATGCAGTCTGGGGAAATAAACGAGCAGATGTGAGAGCTCCCGAGGGCGCTACACCACACTACATTCAATTAGTCCTATCCAAGATCCCTTAAAGATTAGGGGACTCGCTAGGCAATATCACGAAGACAAGGTAACGAGTAAAGAAGAGGGCAATGAATCTGCACGCTGCTACAAGGCAGTTACACCCGACACCCTCAATCGTTACGGCCGACAAAGGCCGTGGTTGTCAAAGGAGAAAATTTGTAGAACCCGTCTTTGAGAAGAACCCACGTGGGGAGGTTCAGGATGGAGACGACAGCTGAGGAGCAAGTTGCAGAATATGTTGCGTGTGAGGTGAACACCGTCTGAACGCTGTCCATCTAACATTACAAGTCATATATACTACTAAATTCCAGGTAGGAACAAGTAATTTGTACATTATATATATTTTACCTTAGATAATTCCACTTTACGCCCACACGATAACGGAAGTTTCAAGGTGGGCAAGAGTTAATTTCACTGACGAATTGTTCGCTCAAGACAGTTGGATCGTCCCAAAGGGTCTCCCTACTGGGTACTGTGCATGCTAATAAAGGTATGTTTACAGGATGAGTCACGCTGCCCAATGGCGTCCCACTTCTGAACAAAACCTCGTATTTATCTACATCAAAGCAACGCTTAAAATAACGTAAGCAAGCAAATTACAGGTAATTAACTAACTATACAGAATATGCACACACTACTTGGCTGCTGCAGTCATGTACCAACAACAAATACGACTGTTCTTCCTCAGCCACTGGCGACACCTCCATGTTAACTCTAATATTTACTTGGATAATCATCATAATAACATACTAAAAATTTTATGACACACACTAAGCACCACCAGTTAGGAAGACAGTGACAAAAGTGACTAATACAAATTTATATAACGACGGCAAAACACGTTAAACAAAGTTTGATCAAAAGGGAAAGAAAAACAGCAAAATATGTATGTAGAGGAGAGCAGAAAGTTGTGAGGGACTGTGATATTGTGGTGAGGCAGGCGACATGTGCGCGCCTGGTGTGTGGTAGGCTCACTTGTCACCACTGGTCACACCAGAGGCCGGCGGCCCACCAACACCACCACCACTCTCCAGTTGCTCATCCCATCATAAACACGCTCGCTACACCACACAAACACCTACTCTTCAAACAAACATTATCACGTTCGAGAACGGTTACCTAATCTACCCATAATAAACACCAACATTAAACTAGGTCAATGAGACCTAAACATATTCAGTAAACATTTGCAAGTTTTGCATTTGGCAAGCACGGAGTCTCCAGAAGAGGTTACAACGTCCCAATCATACCAGTAATGGTCCGCACCAACACAAGGACCTACATTACTTGACTGCACAAAAGGGAGGGTGCCAAATATGCTTATGCCTACAGTGGTCCCACACGGACCAATGATTGCAGGTTTACACCCATAATGGTCAGTTGCGACTGACTTACGAGAACTCCTGCCAAACCTGGCGCCAGAAAGTATGGGCAGACCCAGCGTGCTGCAAGAAATGGGCCATCTTTCGGCAGCGTCCAGTGACCTCCTCCTCCCCCCTAAACAAAGGTCTAGTCTACACCTGCTGTGTACCAACATTCTTATACTAGACACGTCACTCATAGTTCACAATCCTCTACGTGTCACAATATTACTGTACCACTATACACGATTCGTGCAAAACTGTGTTCCTGAAAGATATCATGGACTTCTAATGGCCACGTGGGAGTAGGAGTTGAAGAAAATACAAGTATAGATAATCATTGCTAGCGGGCTATAGGTACACTTCTCTCCCACATGCTTCCGCCGTAATACCGAACTCAAGATGGGTACTATCGACTTCCCCCCCTCCACCCGCGCGCGCACACACAGTTGCAAGTTGAGAGGCGGGACCAAAGAGCCAAAGCTCAACCCCCGCAAGCACAACTAGGCGAGTACACACACAAGCACGCACTCGCGCATGAGCGCGAGTGCCAGGGTAAGCAGGAGTCAGCTGGCACCTGCACCAAATATGCATGACGGAACAAGCATGGCGACCAGCACGTGAAGCCGCGAGCCTCGCCTTCCACGCTATATGATGCACCTGGCGAACGCTCAAAAATGTCGACACTAAAATAAGGCAATATTGCCTATGTATATGAATTAATGTTGCAGACCAGGCCCCGATTCCTGGAATTCCATATTCATCAAGAATTGCAAACAACGCTATCACAGGTTTTTGTCAGCGGAGCCCAGATACTGGTGTTATACCCAACATATTTAAGCGGGATAGCACCACTACATAAAGAGGAAATAAATCAGACACAAAAGTCTATCGACTGACAGCACTAACATCACACACACAACTCTCTGAAAGAGTGCTAAGAAGCAAGACCACAAAACACGGAATCAGTCTGCATTGGATGGACCAAACCACACACCAGAAGATGAGACGACGACGTTCCAGTCCGTCCCGAAGTGGACAATCTACTTGATAACGGTCTGGTCATCTTCCGGTGTGTGGTTTGGTCATCATACTTCAGCCATGTTATTCTGACTCATCGTCTGCACAGTCTATATAATCCTGGACAACATGGGTTCAGAAGAGGGCACTCTTGCCTATCACAATTGCTAGACACTATGCCATGGAAGACAAGCAAAACGCTGATGTAATATACCCATATTTCGAGAAAAGTGAATATGGTGTTGGTGCACACAAAATGTGCACATAAGGAATTACTGGCAAAGTAGGGAGATGGACACCAAACAGAACCCAATATTCAATAGTCAACAAACTAAAATTAGGATCATCCACCGTGAAAAGCTGTCCCTCAGGGTACCGTACTTGTTCTAGTACTATTTATCATCCTCATATCGGACACAAACTATAGTACACTATCATCCTTTGCAGATGACACTACAATTTTTATGAGCAGCAAATATAAAGGACACAGCAAACCTCCAGCATGATGTAAATCAGGCTTTTCAATGGGCCACAGAAAATAGTATGTTGTTTCAGCTACTGCGTTATGGAAACAACTAAAATATAAAAACAAACCACATAAAATGCAGTTAAATCACACTATAAAACAAAAAACTATATATATTTTGTAAAGAGTACTCATGTTGGAAGACCTTACTTTAAAGGACACAATAAAGCAGCTGTCACAACTGCAAGAAAAATGACAGGTTGAATAACAAGACCTTTTAAACAAGGGACGCCATGCAATGATACTTTTCAACACTAGTGTTCTCTAGAGCGGAATACTCTTGCACAATATTAGCCCCATTCAAAGCTAGAGAAATTGCTGACCTGGAGAAAAGATTTTATACTGCTAGAATCAACTCTAGCAATTTTTAATTATATGAGCCGCTTAAAATTTTATATCTGCATTACCAGCATTAGCGCAGGAGGGCGAGATACATAATTTACACGGAAAATATTAGAGGAACTGGTTCCAATTTTGCACACGGAAATACCACCACACGAGACCAGGAGGCATGGCAAGATGTGTAAAATAGGTGCAATGGGTATGTTGATCGAGCACCATCAAGGGCCCAAGACTGTTCAACAACTCCTCTCTACCCCACACACACCTCCTGTGCCAGGCAAGTACAACGGCTTCACCATAGAGAGAGTGAGAGCTGCTTGGAACATTTTGCTCCCAGTAGCTGTACCGGGCCTCCTGGTTGGCGGTCTGGTCAACCAGGCTCTCATGAGGTGTAATCTCCGTGTTCACATTTGGAACCAGTCCCTCTAATATTTTCAACGTGTAGATTATTATGCATATCTCTCGTCTGTGCTCTAGCAAATATAAATTTAGAACCTTATAATCAATCCCAATAATTCAATGTTTTTATAGTGTGGATTCTACAAGTAAAGGTTCTTTGCACTTTCTAATTGTTCAATACGTCATGAGGGGATGAGGCCAGCAGCACCTCCTTAAGACGATCAAGTGATGTACAACTAAACAGACTGAAAACACTTTAAACTGACGGCACAGACTGGTCGACGAGCTGATTCAAGCATGCATGTACATATCGAAAATGCCTGTTCACTTTAAATCAATTTAATACACCAATTAGACGTTCACCTTTGCGAGGGCATGAGTGAAGTGCGAGTGCGTAACCAGCTACAGACAGGTTGGTGTTGGCATCCACCAGGTGTTGCACTCATTACCATGAGGTTTGGGGAGGGGAGGGAGATAGGGTTGGCACTGACAGCTACACTTCTGTATCAGAGATTGTAACAAGTGGTGAGGGTGGGAGACTTGCAGACAAGACTGACAGACAGGTGCTGGGTATGAATAGTGAAGGAACGTGTTAGCTATCTACAGGACACCGATACTTGGCCACTAATCGACCGGAAACCGGGGACTGGGAGCTAGCACCTGGGGGACCTGGACTTCAGTAAGGCCAGGTGGTGGCAGGTGACCTTATCATCACGCCGTATCTGGTGGTGCTCAGCGGGAGATCATGACGCTCCTGTACCAACCCGCCCTTCATACCCCACTCCCCCCAGGGTGTGGGCATGGGAGGGAGGGAGGGGGCAGTGGAAGGGAAGAGGCGGAGGACGGGAAAGCAACGAGGACAAGGGCGAAACTGGGAGAGGAGGGAAACGAAGGAGGTAATTAATGAGGTAAGCGGGGAGAATATTAAGTATAGAAGAAAGCATTCAACAGGGTAAAAAAAAAAAAGTAAAGGTTAGGCCAGTCAGACGAGTAAAGCGAAGGTATGTCTACCTTGTGTAGCTTCCGGGGATCAACGGCCCCGCGGCCCGGTCGGAGGTTGGCCGTCTGGTCAACCATGCTGTTGGACACGGCAACTCGCAGCCCGACGGATGAATCACAGCCTGGTTGATTAAGTATTCTTTGGAGGTGCTTGTAGAGTTATCTCTTGAACATTAGAGACCGGCCAGTTATGCCCCTTATGTGTAGTGGGAGTGCTGTAAAGTCTAGAGTCCTTGATGTTGATGCAATAAGTTCTCTTTCTGAGTAGTTATTGCACCTCTGCTCTTCAACGGGGGTATTTTGCACATCCTGCCTACTGTTCTCATGTGATATAATCTCCATGTTCAGATTTGGAACCAGTCCTTGTAATATCTTCTACGTGTAGATTATGCATCTCTCTCGCCTGCGCTCTAGAGAACACAGATTTATACCTTTTAATCCGTCCCAATAATTAAGATGACTTACAGAGTGAATTCTAGCGGTAAAGGATCTTTGCACTCTCTCTAGGTGAGCAAATTTATCCGGCTCTGAATGGGGCTGTTAGTGTGTAACAATATTCCACTCTAGAGAGCACTAGTGCCTTGAAAAGTATAATTAGTATAGCATCCCTTGTTTAGAAGGTCCTTGTTTTCCAACCTGTCATTTTTCTTGCAGTCGTGACAGCTGCTGCATTGTGTTCTGTAAAGGTAAGCTCTTCCGACATGATTACTCCTAGATCCTTTACACTGTCTTTTCGTTCTAGTTTGATTTGATTCCGTTTATACATTTTCGTTTTCCATAGCGCAGGAGCTGGAACTTGTTTTCATTAAACATCATATTCTCTGTGGCCCATTGAAAACCCCGATTTATACCCGATTGGAAGTTTGCAGTATCCTCTATGTTGTCTACTCGCATGAAAATCCTAGTGTCATCTGCAAATGATAATACAGTACTGTAGTTAGTATCCTTGTCTATGTCTGATATTATGATGAGAAAACATACCGGAGCAAGTACGGTACCTTGCGGGACTGAGCTTTTCACAGATGATCCGGATTTTACTGTGTTGACTATTATACAACTGCATTCTGTTCGGTAAGAAGTTGACGGTTAATCTCCCTACTTTGCCAGTAATTCCTTTTGCACACATTTTGTGCGTCATGCGGAAGCTGGGGTTAAACAGGAAGAGCTGGGTCAGCCAAGGTCTGATAACAGTGGCGCTCATGTTCACAGGCTTGTCGTGGCTTAGTATGTAACCTCTCTACATGTTGGATGGCCACATGCATGCTCACTCTCGTATACATACAAATGCGCACACACGAACGCACAAACATGCACGGTCGTGCGCGCGCACACATGCACAAATCTGCCTGCAGTGAAGTTTGCCCTTGACCTAATTAACAAACATGTTAAATGTTTATGTTGACCATTAAGGCAACAACATTATGCGAGGGCTCACATAGTCCACGGGCGCCACTTGTGTACTTTACCTTCAGTATACACTACAGTACTCCAACCGGAACTCCTCCATCCACCCACCCACCCACACACACACAGATGGGAGATCCGGCGGTGTCCGGGTCTGCCTGCGTCTCTATTCCTCCCGTTCTCTCTCCATCCCTCCTTCCCTCTCATTCTCTCCACCCTCGAGCAAACACACAACTGCCATATTTACGTACATGCAACACTAACATTGCGGTCACGTTTGTGTGACGAACAGTTTGAAATCTGTTAAAACTATTGGAAAACAAAACCCCCTCAACAGGAGCCAATCCTACTTGGGACATGGGCGGGAGTCGACCCCGTCCCACCTATTTCACACTCCCCATACAATTGAAGAAGCGAACTAAGTGTCTGGCCTCAGCCTTGGACAGATTACATATTTTTTTTAATAGAAGTGTATATGTATGTGCACGGTTGCGGAAGCAAGGAACTGATACTATCCGTACAAAAAATATGTAAACAAGTATATATTCACGAGTACCACAGCACTTCCTCCTTCATCGTGGGTAGAACATGCCTGCATGAACACAGAGATATTAGAAATAATTTCTTTTCAGTGTCAGGGTAGTTAATGGAATGCAGTAGGCAGTGATGTGGTGGAGGCAAAACCCATACACGGTTTCAAAAGTAGAGACGATAAGAGCCCAGTTGGCTCAGGAATCTTTATACCAGTTGAATGACAGAAGGCGGGAACAAAGAGCCGTAGTTCAACCCCCACAAGCACAACTAGGTGAGTACTACTCCCAACGTCTCCCGCCAACCAACACTCGGCAGCAGTTCAAGAGGCTCAGTTACGGGCTATTCATGCCCGTGCCACCTCTTGGGTGGCTTATTCTTTATTATTCATCAATCAAGAGCCTCAGGTGAGGCGGCCGGAGCATAGATAATAGCGCTCTGCCGTTAGTGTTAGCACGGGAGAAATCTCCCGTCACGCAGGGTGCAGTCGCACCTCCATAGATCTCCAGTATCAGCTCTTGATACTGGTAATGGCTCAAAAGGGCCACCACTTACGGGCTATTCATTAGGTGACTTAATCTTTATCAATCAATCTTAGTGTTAGGTCACGGGAGACATCTCCCGTCACGCAGGGTGCAGTCGCACCACCACAGATTTCCAGTATCATCTATTGATACTGGTGATGGCTCAAAAGGGGCCACCACGTACGGGCTATTCATGCCCGTGCCACCTTTTGGGTGGCTTCATCTTCATAATAATAGTGTTAGGTTCTATCTGGACGAGCTCACCATAGTCCGTGTTACTGGACTTACCTGGCACAGGAGCGCGGCTGTAACTTTTATAAAATACAAGTTACAGCCCCGCTCCTATGCCAGGTAAGTCCACTACGAGCTCACCATAGTCCGTGCTACTTGGAACTTTCTGTTCCAAGTAGCGAATCTTAAACAACAACAACGTTAGTGTTACGGAGGGACACGGAGGGAGAACAGGTTTATCAACTGTAGTACAGGGTCATCACCCTATTGGCTTGTATCATATCTATATTTAATACTGTATGGAGTGCCTCCGCCACCTCGCTTCTTACTGTTATCCCTTTCTTCACTGTCAAACAATTGATAAATTTGCATACTCATTTTAGAGTTAGTTATGGACTATATCCTGGGGATTTGTGTACGCGCGTGTATTTACCATTTGTGTCTGCAGGATCGAGCTATTAGCTCTTGCACCCCGCCTTTCTAACCAATCTATTCTACCTCCATTTATCCCAGGGACCTGTTTATTGCTAGGTAACAGGGGGCATCAGGATGAAAACTGCCCATTTGTTTCCGCCATCGCCGGGGATCGATACCCGAGTCATAAGTCACATAACTTGTGATCATAGCTCAAGTCGAGTCTGGCCTCGGGGCCGGGCTTGGGGAGTAGAACTCCCAGAACCCCATCAAGCAGGTATAGGATTACGAGTGCCAAGCGCTGTCCACTCAGCCACCAGGTATGTATGTGCGCGCGCTACTGAGCGTGCTAGCTAGCGTGCGGCCTTAAAGTGTGACCTATGTTGAAGATAAAGAGAGATGGAGGCAGACACGACGGAGACCTTGCTCGAGGAACGAGAAATGCTAATCTAGATTCGACTCGTCTGGGACCAATCCCTTGACACACATTGATAGCCAACAAGAACATAATTATTCACCAATTCTGCGCCAAGCATCACGGCTCGCTCAAGACGTGGCACAATACCAAGGAAAACAGTGAAGAAAATTAGCTTCATGTCCATAAATGGGTAGGAAGAGCATGCAAATTGGCCGCGAAGATAAGAAAGGATAAGGAGTATTAAGATGAAGGATTAAGAGGAAGGAGCAGCACACTGTTAAATTTAATCAACATACTTCCAAAGAATAAAAATAAAACGTCCCCCATACCCCTCCGCGTTAACAGTGCCGGTGTCAAGGTTGACTACTGGCACCGGTGGGGCCAGGGGGTGACAGCCGGCACCGGTGGCGCCAGGGGGTGACAGCCGGCACCGGTGGGGCCAGGGGCTGTCTTTTGCCCTTGACGTTGATAAGAGTTCGCCCTCAGCGTAGGTAACGCACCTCTGCTCAATACAACGGAGTATTTTGCACTTCCTGCCATGCATCCTGGTCTCGTATAGTGTTGGGGACGAGGATAAGAATCGCCTGTTTGCTCCTAATCACTGTAGCGGCCAAGCGACGCACTATATATCCCCGTGTGGGGTCAGCCTCGCCCTCATACACACTTCACCTTATGAGACAAACCAATGTGCAATAAACCCACACTGGCGATAAACTGGACATGCCAACCTTTAAGACTGCCTCAGTTATGAATATTAATGCCATAATTACTATCATTTTACTTTACTTATTATTCATTGTATTGGAGTGGCTCATTAAGAGGGAAATTCGTACACTTTGCGTATGTTGAAGGAAGTGTGAAGGGAAGACGTGGCCAGAGTCAGCGACCAGGGTGTGTGTACCCTCCTGGGCTCTCTCCTCCCGCCTCCTAACTTGTCTACATTCTCGGCCAACTCCTCTACAACTGGGAGATGAATAGTGTAGTGAGGGAGGGGGCTGGGCGATGAGGTGGGGGGATTTTTTTTTTTTTTTTTTTTTTTAGTAAAGAGGATGGAGAGGCATAGGTGAAGGGAAGTTTAGAAGTGGGAAATACAGTGAGAGTTATGAAAGCGGTGTGTCCACTCACAGGATGAGTGGCGCTGCTGCCCAATAAACTCGCCCCTGGGGGGGCAAAATTAAGGTTTAACTGCCCCCCAAATCTCTCCCCTGAATTCACCAAACCCTACACAACCGAACGCTTTACTATGGACACCTTAACCTTATTTATCAGAGACCAAACCTGACTTCCTTCCGCCCTACCTTGAGTATCTTATGTTCTTCACGCATTCATTCATCCGACCTCCCCCTCATCATCATTCCTTAGGACTCTAGTCTCATCATCCCAAGCCCTAAAGTAATTAAACTTTAATATCTCGCCTCTGGACTCTTGCCCCCTCCCCCCCCGTGCCCATTATAATATTGTTTACGTCGTCTCGTTACTCTCTCTCGCGTGGACGGCCCCCCCCCCGTCAAGCTCCCTCCCGTGGACGGGGTCCCCCGTCAAGCTCCCTCGCGTGGACGGCCCCCCCTCCTGTCAAGCTCCCTCGCGTGGACGGCCCCCCCTCCTGTCAAGCTCCCTCGCGTGGACGGCCCCCCCTCCTGTCAAGCTCCCTCGCGTGGACGGCCCCCCCCCCGTCGAGCTCCCTCGTGTGAACGCCCGCCCCCCCCCGTCAAGCTTCCTCGCGTGGACGGCCCCCCCCCCCGTCAAGCTCCCTCGCGTGGACGGCCCCCCCCCGTCAAGCTCCCTCGCGTGGACGGCCCCCCCCGTCAAGCTCCCTCGCGTGGACGGCCCCCCCCCGTCAAGCTCCCTCGCGTGGACGGCCCCCCCCGTCAAGCTCCCTCGCGTGGACGGCCCCCCCCCGTCAAGCTCCCTCGCGTGGACGGCCCCCCCCCGTCAAGCTCCCTCGCGTGGACGGCCCCCCCCCCCGTCAAGCTCCCTCGCGTGGACGGCCCCCCCGTCAAGCTCCCTCGCGTGGACGGCCCCCCCCGTCAAGCTCCCTCGTGTGGACGGCCCCCCCCCCGTCAAGCTCCCTCGCGTGGACGGCCCCCCCCGTCAAGCTCCCTCGCGTGGACGGCCCCCCCCGTCAAGCTCCCTCGCGTGGACGGCCCCCCCCCGTCAAGCTCCCTCGCGTGGACGGCCCCCCCCGTCAAGCTCCCTCGCGTGAACGGCCCCCCCCGTCAAGCTCCCTCGCGTGAACGGCCCCCCCGTCAAGCGCCCTCGCGTGGACGGCCCCCCCCCGTCAAGCTCCCTCGCGTGGACGGCCCCCCCCCGTCAAGCTCCCTCGCGTGGACGGCCCCCCCCGTCAAGCTCCCTCGCGTGGACGGGCCCCACCCCCCCGTCAAGCTCCCTCGCGTGGACGGCCCCCCCCGTCAAGCTCCCTCGCGTGGACGGGGCCCCCCCGTCAAGCTCCCTCGCGTGGACGGGCCCCACCCCCCCGTCAAGCTCCCTCGCGTGGACCGGCCCCCCCGTCAAGCTCCCTCGCGTGGACCGGCCCCCCCCGTCAAGCTCCCTCGCGTGGACGGCCCCCCCCCGTCAAGCTCCCTCGCGTGGACGGCCCCCCCCCGTCAAGCTCCCTCGCGTGGACGGCCCCCCCCCCCGTCAAGCTCCCTCGCGTGGACGGCCCCCCCCGTCAAGCTCCCTCGCGTGGACGGGCCCCCCCCCGTCAAGCTCCCTCGTGTGGACGGCCCCCCCCCCGTCAAGCTCCCTCGCGTGGACGGCCCCCCCCCCCGTCAAGCTCCCTCGCGTGGACGGCCCCCCCCCCCCGTCAAGCTCCCTCGCGTGGACGGCCCCCCCCCCCGTCAAGCTCCCTCGCGTGGACGGGCCCCCCCCCCCGTCAAGCTCCCTCGCGTGGACGGGCCCCCCCCCGTCAAGCTCCCTCGCGTGGACGGGCCCCCCCCCCGTCAAGCTCCCTCGCGTGGACGGGCCCCCCCCCGTCAAGCTCCCTCGCGTGGACGCCCCCCCCCCTGTCAAGCTCCCTCGCGTGGACGGGCCCCCCCTGTCAAGCTCCCTCGCGTGGACGGGCCCCCCCTGTCAAGCTCCCTCGCGTGGACGGGCCCCCCCTGTCAAGCTCCCTCGCGTGGACGGGCCCCCCCAGTCAAGCTCCCTCGCGTGGACGCCCCCCCCCCGTCAAGCTCCCTCGCGTGGACGAGCTCCCCCCCCCCCCCGTCAAGCTCCCTCGCGTGGACGGGCTCCCCCCGTCAAGCTCCCTCGCGTGGACGGGGCCCCCCCCGTCAAGCTCCCTCGCGTGGACGGGGCCCCCCCCGTCAAGCTCCCTCGCGTGGACGGGGCCCCCCCGTCAAGCTCCCTCGCGTGGACGGGCCCCCCCCCCGTCAAGCTCCCTCGTGTGGACGGCCCCCCCCGTCAAGCTCCCTCGTGTGGACGGGCCCCCCCGTCAAGCTCCCTCGCGTGGACGGGCCCCCCCCGTCAAGCTCCCTCGCGTGGACGGGCTCCCCGTCAAGCTCCCTCGCGTGGACGGGGCCCCCCCCGTCAAGCTCCCTCGCGTGGACGGCCCCCCCCCGTCAAGCTCCCTCGCGTGGACGGGCCCCCCCCGTCAAGCTCCCTCGTGTGGACGGCCCCCCCCCGTCAAGCTCCCTCGTGTGGACGGCCCCCCCCCCCGTCAAGCTCCCTCGCGTGGACGGCCCCCCCCCCGTCAAGCTCCCTCGTGTGGACGGCCCCCCCCCCGTCAAGCTCCCTCGCGTGGACGGCCCCCCCCCCCCGTCAAGCTCCCTCGCGTGGACGGCCCCCCCCGTCAAGCTCCCTCGCGTGGACGGGCCCCCCCGTCAAGCTCCCTCGCGTGGACGGGCCCCCCCCCCCGTCAAGCTCCCTCGCGTGGACGGGCCCCCCCCGTCAAGCTCCCTCGCGTGGACGCCCCCCCCTGTCAAGCTCCCTCGCGTGGACGGGCCCCCCCTGTCAAGCTCCCTCGCGTGGACGGGCCCCCCCCCAGTCAAGCTCCCTCGCGTGGACGCCCCCCCCCGTCAAGCTCCCTCGCGTGGACGAGCTCCCCCCCCCCCGTCAAGCTCCCTCGCGTGGACGGGCTCCCCCCCCCCCATCAAGCTCCCTCGCGTGGACGGGCTCCCCCCCCCCCATCAAGCTCCCTCGCGTGGACGGCCCCCCCCCCCGTCAAGCTCCCTCGCGTGGACGGGCTCCCCCCCTCCCGTCATGCTCCCTCGCGTGGACGGGCCCCCCCGTCAAGCTCCCTCGCGTGGACGCCCCCCCTGTCAAGCTCCCTCGCGTGGACAGGCCCCCTCCAGTCAAGCTCCCTCGCGTGGACAGGCCCCCCCCAGTCAAGCTCCCTCGCGTGGACAGGCCCCCCCCAGTCAAGCTCCCTCGCGTGGACGGGCCCCCCCATCAAGCTCCCTCGCATGGACGAGCTCCCCCGTCAAGCTCCCTCGCGTGGACGAGCTCCCCCGTCAAGCTCCCTCGCGTGGACGGGCTCCCCCCCCCGTCAAGCTCCCTCGCGTGGACGGGCTCCCCCCCCGTCAAGCTCCCTCGCGTGGACGGGCTCCCCCGTCAAGCTCCCTCGCGTGGACGGGCTCCCCCCCCCCCGTCAAGCTCCCTCGCGTGGACGGGCTCCCCCCCCCCCCCCGTCAAGCTCCCTCGCGTGGACGGGCTCCCCCGTCAAGCTCCCTCGCGTGGACGGGCTCCCCCCCGTCAAGCTCCCTCGCGTGGACGGGCTCCCCCCCCCGTCAAGCTCCCTCGCGTGGACGGGCTCCCCCCCCCGTCAAGCTCCCTCGCGTGGACGGGCTCCCCCCCCCCCGTGTCAAGCTCCCTCGCGTGGACGGGGCCCCCCCGTGTCAAGCTCCCTCGCGTGGACGGGGCCCCCCCGTGTCAAGCTCCCTCGCGTGGACGGGCCCCTCCTGTCAAGCTCCCTCGCGTGGACCGCCCCCCCTGTCAAGCTCCCTCGCGTGGACCGCCCCCCCTGTCAAGCTCCCTCGCGTGGACCGGGCCGCCCCCCCTGTCAAGCTCCCTCGCGTGGACCGGGCCGCCCCCCCTGTCAAGCTCCTTCGCGTGGAGGGGTCCCCCCCCCCCCGTCAAGCTCCCTCGCGTGGACAGGGGCCCCCCCCCCGTCAAGCTCCCTCGCGTGGACAGGGGCCCCCCCCCGTCAAGCTCCCTCGCGTGGACAGGGGCCCCCCCCCCGTCAAGCTCCCTCGCGTGGACAGGGCCCCCCCCCCCCCCCCGTCAAGCTCCCTCGCGTGGACAGGGGCCCCCCCCCCCTGTCAAGCTCCCTCGCGTGGACAGGGGCCCCCCCCCCTGTCAAGCTCCCTCGCGTGGACAGGGCCCCCCCCCTGTCAAGCTCCCTCGCGTGGACCTGTTTTTCTCCCTTACACTGACCTGTAAATCTCCTTTACATGACTGCACACATTTAAATATACCTACTCCAATACTCAAGTTGTTGTGATAATCCCACCGGTCTAAACAACCAACCCTGCAATTACACAAACAATATTCACCCAATAAAATATACATTCACTATTCACAAATACCCAATATTTAATGTGATCACACATTAAGCGACAACATAACTGTAGGTGCAGTGAATGCCACTGTAAAAGCCAAGGCAACAGTTGACAGGCGAGCTCTTCCTGCTGCACTGTGATATTGGCTGGGGAGGGCGGGCAGGGGAGGGGGAGAGCAGACAGTGAAAGACGGGGGGGGGGGGAAGCTAAGAGAGGGGGAGCGGGTAGGGTAAGAAAGGGGCGCGGAGTCGGCAGGGTAAGAAAGGGGGGGGGGAGTGGGTAGGGTAAGAAAGGTGGGCACAGTGTAAGGGGAGGAGCAGACAAGGTAAGAGGGCAAGGTAATGCTGCCAGGACATCAGGACACACACAATGGGTTGGGAGGAGACTGACAGGGCCAGCTCCCCCCCCCAGGAATAACCTGCATTTTAACGTCTCCAATATTGAAAGTGATCAGCTAATGTCCTTCATGTCACTTTCCCTTCAAAGATAACAAAACCAGATGGAATACCATAAACATGCAGCTGTATATAATATTTACAATATATAATGATCTCTCAACGTGTTTGCCTAACTGAACTTATGTACAAGAAACCTATTCAATACTGTACATGTAGTATATACTATAAACTTGTGCACACACCTGTGTACTGAGACGTTACACCCTCTCAACACCCAAGAACCCCTATTTGGTGCCAAGGATATGACAAAGGAAGATTATGATGACAAATTAAGGTGAACAGAGAGGGGGTGTTGGGTTGGAATGGAGGTGGGGCGTTTGTAGGGGTAAAAATGGAGGTTGACTAGCAGTTATTGGAGAGCCTCCCCCACCTAGAAACATCATCCCAGCATATACTCGAATCGACCAATCTCACTATCTCCCACAACTGCAACACTATGCCCTACAACAACAACGCCCTACTATGCCGTACCAGCCACCATAGTGACCAGGCAAGCTCTCATCATGCTGACATATCTAATCGCCATTAGGAAAAGACCAGCATTAAGGCATATTTTTACATTACATCACCCATAATACCACCACTGATACTCCCCACCACATAAACAATCAACAAACTGCATGTCTGTCTGTGTCTGACCCCAACTACTTGGGCTGGATGGTAGAGCGACAGTCTCACTTCATGCAAGTCGGCGTTCAATCCCCAACCACCCAAGTGGTTGAGCACCATTCCTTTTCCCTGTCCATTCCAAATCCTTATCCCTTCCAAGTGCTATATCATCGTAATGGCTTGGCATTTTCTCCTGATAATTACCTTCCCTTCCCTTCCCCTCTCTCCCCCGCCCATCTCTCTCTCATGCTATGTCTGTACAGATCAAACGTTCTCTCTTGTCTGTTGCACTTTTCTGTCTGCTGTTATGTTTATCTAGGCATACTAATTCAGAGTTCACTTCAGACTTATTTCTTTTCCAGTTCCAGTGTCATCCCTGTTGATAACTTCAGTTCTTGCTCCAGTATTATTTTTCCTATTCAGCCTGGATAGCTGGTGAGATTACCATGAAAGAGTATGATCATGAGGAATATTGTCTAAGTGTTTTATTAATATTTTCCAAGCTGGCAAATCAGTTACATACCCAAAGAAAATGGTTTCTTGCAGGCCCTCATCAGTATCCACCCCAGAACAATGTGAAATCTGTTTTTACTTGTTAGTTTCTCACCAAGTCAGGCTTTATTTTCTTCCTTTACATAATGGATAATGTGTGTTACACATTTTGACTTCACTGTTGCTCTATGCTTCATTAACACAATCATACTATCATCATGATACAGTACTATGGCAACTTTTCAGGGCACTGTTCTCATACTCGTAGTGAATGAATTGTTATTGACTATTTAATACAAGGTTCAATATTAATCACTATTTTTAACCAATGCACTACATTTCATGATATCACTTAACAATGTTTCGTTCTTCTAGCACTAAAATGTCCAAAGACATTAAATTTTTTTAAGGATCAAGGACACACATGTCATCTACCCAGGCAAAACTGTGTTGAATGACATCCACATTTACTAACGTATTACCTCCTTTGTCCAAGATTATACTTTGAATGGCAAATTTGTCTTTGCATAGAGCTTGTCTAAAATGTGTTATAGCATAAATATACAGTATTGCAATTAGCCTACGCCATAATAAGAGCCATTAAATAACTGATACGCCAGAACGTTGCAGATACAGCACATTCTGCTCAACACCCCAGTTATGGTAAGTATGTATGGTAAGCTATGTATTTGTTATCCCAACCACGTATCCTTCAACTTCCCTAGAGAATGTGTGGTTTGGCAGCTGGCCACGGGAAACCGCACCACCACCTTTGTTTCAGTTTGGTGGTTGGCCATGAAATATCTTACCCTCTCTCCATTTTATTTCACTGAATATACTGTATAATATTGCATATCCTGCCAACTATGGCTTCATGAAATACAGGAAATCTGAAGAAAATCATGAAACACAGCTTCAACAACAGGGGTAAACAGTAAAACACATGCTGTGATGTATTTTGAGCAAAAGAAAAAAAAATTTAGTGTACAAAAGAAATTTAATCAAACCTGGCATTCCTAAAAGTGTTGTGTACTAATCACTGAAGGCCAATAATCCTGCAATTCCTTTATTCCTATGTTCGATACAAGTAGAAGCTGCCGTGCATGGGCTCTAGGCATTCTGCAGTTTCCTTTATTCTTATGTCCTCAAGACATTTAAGGTGATCAGGCATTTGAGCCAATAGGCTATCTGCATTTTTCTTAATTATTATGGTCTTGTTAGAGAACAGCAAAATGGTGCCATTTCTTCATAAGAGCCCATCACATTCAAATTAAGATGAGGTAACCAAGGAAAATATGTTTGCTACATTCCAGCCACCCAATGTAACTTCCTCCCATCACACATATACTCTCCTAAACATCACTGCCAGATAATAAGCGGAGAAATACAGTATCTGGACTGTTGGCAAATACCCATACTGTACTGTATTAGGTAATTATTATTATTATTTGTATTAATAATAATAAGTTCTATGGTGTTTTGTTTGAAGTATCTAGTGAATCTAATATACTGTTAAAATACATTTTGCACAAAATTATTATTTTTTGTGGCTGGGACAATTCTACCAAATATCCAATCAGGACTACATGTTCAAATCATAATTGAAACCGCTCTGATCAGACTGGAAGATGCCATGTGTGCATACAGCTAATCTGCTTGCTCTCAAAGGACAATAAGAGTGAAAGCCTGATAATGTACACAAAAAATACAGTATATTATTGCTTGTTTGCTATCCATGCATAGAATAGAACGATTGGCTGCTGAAGTATACAAAGTCTGCTTGAAACATGTTCCTTTGCAGAAGGCCAAAAAAGGATCAAATTGAGGGAACACATGCAACTCTAGAGAAGAACAAAATAAATGTTTAAGCAGACATGACTATCCCAACAAAGAAAATACAACTTAAACAGGGAATTGAAGAAATAAAGCAGAAGCTGAAGAAATCAAACCAGACTGAAGAAATGAAATAGGAACAAAGCCATCCAAGAGATATAGAACAATCCAATATATTTTTCACATATGCAAAATCAAAATAAAAAACACCAATATTGGACCTATACTTACAAGTGAAAAGTCATATACAGAATACAAAGAAATTACTGTATTGAAATCCTTAAAAGCTCAGTATGAGGCTATGTTTAGCACCACGATAAACGTTAACATGGAAGATCCGGACATCATCTTTATAAATGAAATCCAAGCCCTTGACAATGTAACTGATATCACCATGAATACTGCAGATTTTAAAGAGAGAAATTGACAACATACCCATGCGCCTCAACCCCAGATCCACTCTTGGAATTCCATATTCATGAAGAAATGTCAAGTGCCAGAAACACAAGCACTCAATATAGTTTTGGAGAAAATGGTATCAGCATATATAGCTTCATTACGGAAGGGAAGGAGCAAAATATTGGCTAAAAATTACAGACCAGTTGCACTAACATCACACTTGACACCTTGATACCCACTTGATGGGGTTCTGGAAGTTCTTCTATTCCCCAAGCCTGGCCACTTCTTGAAGAAAACTATCTAGTTTGATCTTGAAGATGTCCACGGTTGTTCCAGCAATATTTCTTATACTCGCTGGGAGAATGTTTAACAACCTAAACCTCTGATGTTTATACAGTGTTCTCCGATTGTGCTTATGGCAACCCTGCTCTTCCCTAGTTCTATTCTGCATTTACTTCTTACCAATAATACAATTTTTTAAGTGTGCGATTAGGAATCAATTCTCCAGTTTTATGGAGAACAATGAACTTCACAATCATGGCAAACATGGATTTAAAGTGAGAAGATGCTTCTTTTGCAGTTACTCTACCACTGACAAAATTAAGGAAGCATTAGAAGAAAAGCAAAATGCAGATGCTGCATATACATTGCAAAGGCATTCAATATGTGAGAGACCATGGAGTGATAATCATTGCGTGAAATGAGATAAAAAAGAATAACGAGTAAAGTGAGACATTGAATTTTCAATTTCCTGTCAAACAGAATGCAAAGAGTAACAGTCAATCAAATCAAATCAAGTCCAAATGCAGTAAAAAGGTCTGTGCCCCAAGACACAGTTCTCGTACCACTGCTTTTTCTCATTCTCATATCAGATATAGACAAAAATACAAGTCACAGCTTCATGTTATCCTTTGCAGATACAAAGATCACAATGAAATTACTTCTGTAGAAGATGCTGAAAAACTACAAGTAAGTCCTTGATTGTGCAATGGAAAATAACATGATGTTTAAACTGCAATAAGTTCCAAATACTTAGGCATGGTAGAAATGAAGTTAAACAAAGTACAGGGTACAAAACAATCAAATATACCCACAAAAGAAAAAAAAACATGTAAAATATCCAAGAATTATGATGTCTGACAGACATTTAGTGAACATAACCAAGCATATATAGTGTCAGCCAGGAAAATGATAGGATGGATTACGAAAACATTCAAATCCCGGAATCCCACCAGTGCAATTACTACTTAAATCACTGGTGCTGTACTGCCTTGAGTATGGCTCAGTACTCGCTTCCATTTCAGAGCAGGAGAGATTTCTGAAATGAAAAGAATACAGAGAAGATATACAGCATGCATAGACACAAATTACCTGAGCTCTCAAAATGTACTCTGGAAAGAAGGAGAAAGGTATCAAATAATAGATACATGGAAGATACAGGAAGGCAAAGTCCTAAATTTTTACGGTAAAATAACGTACTGTACTGGAGTAAAAGATACAGAAGGAAATGCAGAATAGAACTAGTGCGGAGTAGAAGTACCATCAGAGAGCACTGCATGAACATCAGAGGTCCACAGCTGTTCAATACTCTCCAAGCAAGCATAAGAAATATTGCTGGAATTGAGGTAGACATTCAAGAAGCAATTAAATCAGTTTCTGCAAAAAGTGCTGGACCAACCAGGGTGTAGTGGATATGTGAACCTGCTGGCCACTCCAAGCAACAGCCTGTTGGACTAAGTTATCCCAAGTCAAGCCTGGCCCAGGCCTAGGCTTGGGGAGTAGAGCAACTCACTCTTGGAACCACCTGGAGCGGTTCCAGGAAAACACCTGACCCACTTTTCTCTTCGAGGTACTAATACTGTCTAGTCATTATGGCTCTGCCACACGGAAAACTTTTTAAAAGTACACACAAACTCCTAATTACAAATACGCAAGTGATTGCACATTCTCTTGTGCTAGAAGGATAATAGAGCTGATATCCCCATCAACAAGCCCCCAAAGACAAGAATCAATCTTGTACACTACCCAGAAGCAAAGGGACTTGGGCAATCAGGTAAGAGAAGATGGCCCACAGCCCCTCAGAGGGGGAATTCCTCCTCTGAAGATTAACTGTGCCACTCCTTAACTCCACCTGTTCACCAGCAGTGATTGGACACCTGGTTGTTAAACAATTTGCTGGTCATATTCCGGGGAAAACTAGTGGGTACCGCTTATCATGTGCTATGGTAAGGGAAAACTTTCAGCCTGCTAACGGGGTCAGCAGTCATCTGTTCCTGTACTCACCTGTGTAAAAGACAATGTGTTGGGTGAGGATTCCACTGGTGCTGCCACCTGGTTGTGGATAATTATGTTCGTAATTGGTTGTCGAGTTACCAACAACCAAGAGCCTCACCTCAATAGAGCTCAGAGTTTTGCACATATGAACAGATCATTCACTGCAAGGTAGTTAGAGTTGACCAGAACTGCAGTCTCCAGAAATTCCCAAACATTTAATATTTCTAACCATTTAATAATCTTGCAAAGATGCTGGAGATCAACATTTATCTAGAATCTAATATGAAAGTTAGCTTTTGGAATTTTGTAGGTACATATTTCCACTCTAAATCCATCTGATTACCTAGCTCTCATTTACAGATTCATACCGTCTTATGTATTATCAACACATCGAGTTGTAAAGTTTCAATCAATTACTGTCAACACTTTATACAAAACCTTCTGTGAACATCATGGTATGGGTGTTCATGCAGATGTTTAGTTTCTAGAAGTGCCACTAATTAACTGCAAATAATGTACATTATTGTACAGATGACAATTCACATACTAAATTAAAGTTTATGCAAATCAATTTAAGTGCTGCTTTGCAGATAAATTTCTTTCCCTCATACATGACTTGATAACGGTCCAGGACAGCCTGAAACGTTGTCGTTTATTTATCTTTTGAAATGTGGTTTGGCCACCAAGGACTGTGCTGTTGTCAGTCACTTCATTAAATAATTACGTCATAATTATAAAACTATACAATGGAACCTCATTGTACAATTGTACCTGCATACTAATTTTTTTGTGTATGGCAAAAATTTTGTCGGAAAATATGCCCTGGTGTACAACGTTCGTTCCAGAGTATGAAATGCTTGTTCATACTTGTCCGAGTCGGCAAGCTCAGATTACACTTGTATCCTGTCAAGTGATAAGCGGGCTTGAATTCAGTGTGAACAATTTCAGCATGTGTGTTATTTTTTGTTGTTGCTTAACATAAAAGTTCTTATTATATATCACACCACAGGTCCCAAGAAAGTCAGAGGTAAAATTCAACCTATGAAAATAATTGAGGATGACGATAGAAGAAAGACATCATTCGTAAACAAAGACTGTGTTAGCATGGTTAATCTGTCTAGGCTATGCAACAAATCTATATCAACGATTATCTCCTAAATTGCCAAGAAAAAATGAGTTACGAGTGCTAATGAAGCAAGAACACAAACACTTGAAAATGTTCAAGTTATTGTAATTAGGATTAACAATTAATTAATTAATGAAGATGTCCCTTCCTCATTAAGAAAATGTGTGCAGTATGGGAACTGCAATGTTTTGCTGAAAAAGACACACTCGGATAAAGCTGTAGCAATCCGTTGTTAACCTTTTTAACGACAACATGATGTTTCACTACAGACAATTGTTTAAATGTAGGACAAAACAAGTGTCTTTTAGATTCTTAGCGAGAAACTAGCAGCGAGCCACAACCGGGTCCTAGTAGTATGCCTACAAAACAAAACATAGGAGTGTGTGCACCCCCAGAAATGTTATCTCTATCTGATGGTATAATGGGAGGGAACTCCCCCCTCTGCACTGTCTTCCATACGGCGACAAAAGTCCTCGGTAAAAAATAAAATGCAGCTAAATGTTCTTTAATTTTATTTACAGTTTATATTTATTCATTATTGTTTTGTGTGAAAAAAGTATGAATACAGTAGTATTCTGTATAAAATGAATTTTCAAAATTGTATTTGTGTATGTGGAACTGATTAGCTCAAAATATATTATTTCTTATGGGAAAATTAGATTCGGTGTACGAATATTCAGGTTACGTTGCATTTTTTTGAATGGATTAAATTCGTTCACGTTCGTTTACCATACCATAAATACCATATACAGTAGTACCATTTTTCAATATGACCAAAGATGTCTCCTCTCATTTGGTATTTGAAAATACACACTTGTTGATAAACTAAAAACCAAAATATTATAAAATTACACACAAAAATCACAATAGCGTAATGTATCAAATAAACAAATCCACAAGGGCCATGACAAGGATTCGAACCTATGTCCGAGAGCATCCCAGACACTGCCTTAATCGACTGAGCTATGACATGGTATAAGAATTGCAACCGGGAAATCATCTTTATTTAATAACAGATCCTGCAGTCTCTCCAAAACACAAACCAGGGTTTTACGCAATTCCCCATGACATAGCTTGAGTGCATGGGGAAATTGCGTAAAACCCTGGTTTGTGTCTCGGAGAGATTGCAGGATCCGATGGTAATTCAAGATGATTTCCCGGTTGCAATTCTTATACCATGTCATAACTCGGTCGATTAAGGCAGCGTCTGGGATCCTCTCAGATGTAGGTTCAAATCCTCATCACGGCCCTTGTGGATTTGTATATTATAAAAGTCTAATTATTCACAAATCCGGATTGGATCAAGAACATAGTGTAATTACATCTTGCTCAAACAAACGTGTGACTGAACTGATTTGTAGCAACTGTGAATTAATTTAGGTTTGTTTGGGCTCTGACCACATTCTTCATCATGGGCCCTTTTTTCCCACTTTTGTGCAGGCTTGCAGCCAATGTAATGCGTACTTGTAACCTATACTTTGTACATCTTTAAAAAATTTTACAACTAAAAATTGGCCTTTCCATATGTCCTCAATCTTCCTGCAATAAGGTAAGCACAAACACCATCCTGTTTAATCAATGGTGGGCCGAGGCTGTACTCTGATCAATTTTAAAATTCTAAGAAAACATAGCTTATCCTTGTTTTCTTTGTACCATACAATAAGAGCATTCATTGTTATCAAGGACAGGAAGCCAGTCTGGATTATCATTAGACCAAAAATTGACTTTCCATATGATGTAACTCACGACTGTTGTTTAACATCTGGGTTCCTAATGTACTACTGTATTAGGTAAATAGAGGCATCAGGTGTAAGGAAACATGCACAAACATCTCTATCCCTGTGCAGGAACTAGACCTGACATCAGGCTCTACTTGCCAGATGTGCCCACTAACATTTGTAATCACAAAGGAAAGTCGCAGAAAAGTCATTTCTCACTATTCAATTTGGCTCTACCATACTACAGATAAATCGCTGGTGAAAATTCAACACCAAAATGCTAAATTTAAGATCTATATTTTGTAAAAAAAAAAAAATATTACATTAATCCCTCTTGGATAAAGTACCTTAGTTTAGTAGGGTAACAAATTTTGTGTTTCCAGAAAAATGTGTTGTTTTGTGAAACAAAATAACCCGACCAGCGTCTCCTGGTACACTGTTGGGCTTGGGTGTTACCAGCCAACCCTTACTCTTCTGTTTTCCAGGGACGTAAGGTTCAGCTCCTTTAGCCTTTCCTCGTAGCTCATTCCTCGGACGAGTCTGGTGGCATACCACCGAATCTTCTCTAACTTTGTCTTGTGTTTAACTAGGTATGGACTCCAGGCTGGAGCTGTATATTCCAGGATTGGTCTGACGTATGTGGTATACAGTGTCCTGACCGGTTCCTTACACAAGTTTCTAAAGGAATCATTCAGGACCCTGTATACCACTTATGTCAGACCAATCTTTGAATATGCAGCTCCAGCCTGGAGTCCATACCTAGTTAAACACAAGACAAAGAGAAGATTCAGCGATATGCAACCAGACTCGTCCCGGAACCAAGAGATATGAGCTACAAGGAAAGGCTAAATATATGTTAAGGAATATATACATAAATTATTAAGGAATGGATATGTTGTATTTACGGTATATATGTTGTACATGTTAAGGAATGTGTATATGTATAGGGAATATGTCAAATTAGGAATGAGTATATGTTAAGGAAAGATTGGCAGGGGTAAGAGAGCATAGAGTAAAATGTGTGTGTACTGACAGAGCCTCCTGGAGGAGCTTCTCTTGTGACCACCCACAAGAGCTCCTGGGAGGGTGTAAGGCATCAGAGCACTTGGTAGGATACTGGCACTTCTTTTATACTGTATACATCTGCTTATTGTAATTTTACCTTACACCTACCTCCGTTTCCTTCAAGGACCATATACTGTAGATCCTTCTGGAACTTCTACGAAACAATTAACCAACACCTGAAAACAAGATCTAACAGAAGTCACTAGCATGCAAAGCACTATAGACAACACTCACCCTCTAGTGCGCGATGATCTACTACGGTGCTTTGAAGAGTAACTCGGAGAATCCTCCAATCGTCGTCGTCTTCTGTCCCGATCACGATCCCTGGTACGGCTGCGACTGCGTTCAGTGCTTGAACGATGACGCCGTGAACGTGGCATCTAATAAAATTTAAAAATACAGTAAAATTAAAACTGAAAATCCCAACCTAATAAATTTCAACGTAAACATAGCCACTTTAGCATTTAACATTCTGGATACAAATGGATTATGAAATTATTTAATTTAGCTATTCTGAACAACAAATCTGCAAGAGAAAATAAAATACAACTAAAGAAATAGTTAAAAGTATATAAAATATCTGATCTCGGTACCATTTAACATGAATTTATGGGTTTTGTTCGAGAACTTTAACTTCTCAAACATATTTCAAACTATTTCTTTAATCAATCTTCTGGTAAACTATCAACTACAGTATCTATAATAAAATGACACTAACTTTCTGGAAAAATGAATAACTGTCAATCAAAACACTCAGTGCTGCTATTATTAATGTATACAAATAAGAAATAAGTTGGTAATAATACTTTCGTAATATGCGTACACACAGAAATCACAATAATGTGATATATCAAATGAACGGGAACATCCCGTGCGTAAATTCGAGCCCTCGTCACGGCCCTTGCAGATTTGTTCGTATGTAATAATACTGTACTTTAGTTGGTAATATTTTGAGCCTAAAGCAGCAACTTTTAATAAATGTAGCAAATATCTTCTAGTCTTATATAGTATTTAATATGTACTGTAATCATCCTTTGTAATACTGTCTATATTCTATAAAGGTTTCAAATACAGTACTGTACTTGTCTTGCCTAGCAAGACTTGGCAAGCTAAGTGACAGCATACTTTTACTTTTATTAACTTTCAAGAATGGGTTAGGGAAGGTTGAAAGGTACGAGAGAGAATCCCTCGTTTAACCTACCTTAAACAGTAAGAAATTTAAAAAATCGGCCCAATTTAGTAGCGTACAGTACTGCACAGTAGTTTTTTTTATATATCTATTCAACATTCCCAAAGCTAAAGCTATTTCCTTCCACAAAATGGAAAATTATCACAAACGACTATCCACATTAGGCAAATATGAAACATGAAAGTACTATAAAGCAAAACCTGACTAGAAGCAAAAGTTGTCTTATTTCTGTAACGAATCATTTTCACAAAACTATCCTTTAAACACAAAGAATACATAAAACCGTCATAATACGCTTGATGGTATATACTCACTTATATTACTATAATTAATTTTAATTTGTCATTAAATAACGACTATACAGTACTGTAAAAATTTACATTAAGTTATTAACCTTTCAACTTCATCAAAATGAATTTCACAATTCAACAAAGTTTCAATACAGTACTGCCAGATGCAACATATGAAACCTAAGTATAACTTTTACTACATATCAATTATTAGGGGAAGTAGGGGAGGGGGGGAGCCATTTATACCCAATGGTAAAATTCTAATTCGGGACCACCAGATTTTTGTGATATCGATATTTCGAGGTGAAATTTTAATAGTTCCTTACTATGTTTTATTTCAAAACCTGGTGAAGATGAGACATTTCCCTTCAAATATATTAAGGTTAGGCAAGGTTTTCTTTGCCATACAAAAGTAAAATTTGACATTTAGCAATGATACTTCAAGTTTCTTAAATTACCTGACAAACAAGAATTAGAGAAAATAAGTTTTTAAGTTTTGAATTCAAGTGAAGTACCAAAATGTAACCCAAAATTATATAAATATTAGTCGACGATATATTTGACAATAACTCACGGTTACTGCAGTGGGTAGCGTGGACTTTGTGAATGATTGCATTCGCTACTGCTTCCTGGACAGTTCACTCCTTAACACAACTGTGGGAGATGGGTGGGAGGCATTTACATAACTTCGTTACATTTTAACTAAACAAACTATACCTAACTTGACCTAGTATATAACATTCATTTGAATACCATTGCATATCAATGTAGTCTGTTTCAAGGCAAACAATTTTGATGTTTTTGTTTAAAATCTGTCTCTTAAAATTTCCATTCACCGACCCTACTGTGAAAAATGCTTCCAAGAAATATGACAACCCCACAACAATTTAAAAATATAATTGAAAAGATCCTATAATATATAAAATGTCTGCCTGCAATATCAGATGTATGTTGTGGTACTACATCATAATTTTAATTAACTCAATTTATACAAAAAAATAAATAACTGAACAAAAAATATGCCAGATTGATTTAGTAAATGTCCCATTTTCACCAGTAAAGTAATGGAACTTATTTTCCAAAACTACCAAACATCTACGTACTAAAATACCCCTTATGATCCATATCATGTATATATTCTGAAAACATGCCCTGATTGGTAATACTGTTTTGTACTTCATTGGTCATTAGGCTTCCACATCCAGTGACCGAGGGAACATACACTTAAATTTGCCTGAATAACTGTGTTAACTGTTGAAATAAATTTTCCAATGCTGGTATTCTTTTAATATTCATAATGGGCATTAGACAAGTTCCAGTGGCAATACGGTACGTAGTAATAATGTCTCTCCTCAAATAGATGTGGAACTAAAATACTGTGTATTAAAAGATCTTGTTGTATAAAAATTTAAACTTCAAAATTAGAAGAGTACAGTAACAATTATAATACAGTACCAGTATTTTAATTTTCTATAGTTAAATTCATTATAGTCCTAACATTTAAATGCTGCAATGGTAAACTATGATTTCAAAGTTGCAGAGTCAAAATAGCCAAATCTAACTACTTGTACAGTAGTCAAAGTGTAATAAAAACCTCTAAAATAACATAGAACATGCTAAGTGCAGTAAAATTTTGAACTGTGATAATGAAAATACTGTAATTCTTTGGTGCAAAAAACATTAAGAAATTATCAGAATAAAGAGCCAGCCCTGGAAAACTCTTTAGCAGTTAAGATCACTGGATAGTTTTTGTATACAAGTGCTGTACTGTACACTACCTTGCCTCCATAAAAACCTAAAATGTGTAAGTTTGCAGAGGGAAATAATGGCATAGTTTGCTATAAAATATGTAGAATTGTCACTGTGCCTACACTATATGAACAGTAGTACATATTTTGAGTTTGGGTGGATATAAATAGAAGCTGCCTCGTATGGGCCAATAGGCCTTCTGTAGTTATCTTCGTTGTGATCTTATTTATTATACTATTCCTAAGACAAATACAGAATTTGACAACTTCAGAATTCCTAGGATGAATAAAAATTACAATAACATGCCTGGATCAAGTAAACACCAATGTCACACACATTTCTAACATGCAAATTTAGTATTCAAATAAAATGTATATATTTTGGCCATCTAAACAAAGGTTGTGTGTTAGGATTTAGGTCATGAATCTAGTCAGGTCTTTCAGGATTTCTCCAGAACATGAGCAATCCTTTTAAATCTAGGTTTCTATTTACCATGTGCACAGGTATGAAGCAAAGCATTATTAAATATTTAAAAAGTACAATTACAGAAATGAGTAAATTATACAGTGTACAGTTAAATCATACTACAGTTTACAGTTAAATCATACTACAGTTTACAGTCAAATCACACAAACTACATAGTCAGGTCAGGCTGGGTTAGATCATGTTAGACTGGATTAGATATTTATCTTGACTGACAAGCTTTGTTAACATGTGATATGTAAAATTTTAGCATTAAGGTTAGGCAAACAATTACAGTACACTTCAGCAATTATAAAGATGTTCAAAGCCTAGAAGGCTATACTGTATAGTGAACCCCTCCCATACCCAGACCTTCCTATGATGTATCCCTATAAAAATCAAACCAAATCTGCCTACTAGATTTCCCCTCCAAAATTCATATTCAGCGGGATATTCGGATCATCAGTTTATCATATAGAGTACAGCACGTTCCATCATATTTCCTTATTTTTTGCTAATTTTACTTTTTATTTCTAAACATTATTCAAAACTTAGCAATGCATTCACATTTTAGAAATGTTTTACCGTGCTTGCATTGTTTGCAATTGTATAAATACTTGTTTATGTAACACTTTATCCGGACCTACTGAGAGGGTATTCGTACCAGCAGTTTTTTGTGTACGAGTGCATCTTGCTTATGGATACTCAAGCTTTAGCATTGATTTTTTCTTCCAATATATCATTATTTGCACTTTGAATCCACATGGAGTAGCATGGGCACACAAGACATGGACAAGAGGAACTTACTTAAAACATAGTAAGGCAGAGTTATTAGGAAAATATTATCATAGCTGGGGTGGCTGGTAGAAAAGTATGGTGTACTGTATATATAACAGTACCTGTACTCTTTTTGACAAAGAGAGAGCAAACAGATCACATAATTTGTGGAATAAAATGGAGAACTGTGGTGCAAAGAGAAGCGACATTAAAACACTGAAACCATCAAAGAATGAAGACTTGGATAATGCTGTTAGCAATGATCTATGCAGACTGGAAATACCTGTTGGTGCAGGTTATCTCGAGATGATTTCGGAGCCTAGTGTCCCCACAGCCCAATTCTCAACCAGGCCTCCTTTTTGTCACAACCCCTCAGGAAGCAGCCTGTAACTCCCAGGTACCTATTTACTGCTAGGTGAACAGGGGCATCAGGGGTGAAAAACTCTGCCCATTTGTTTCCTCCTCCACCGGGTAACGAACCCGGAACCTGTCAGGCCCAACAGTTACTGTTTGTAACCACGTGAATGGCATTAATCATGGGTATTTATGACTTCAGGGCCTGTTATGGGGACTGCAGAAGTGTAATAGAGAGCATGACATGGTTCTATTGTTTTGTTTATGAAGTGGTGATATTACTGAATGTATGTAGGACTGGGGCCTCTTTGGACCCCCCCCCCCCACCCCTTTCAAGCTAAGTGGCATCTTGCCTTGTTATCAAGACCAGCCCAAGCTACAAAAATGGCAAGTGAGCAAATTTAATAAAAAAAAAAAAAATCCATGCATATTTACCTATATTGTATATTTAATAATTTAATTCATTGTGTTGGGGGACAGGCAGCCAGTTGATACATACAGTACATGTTAGGCTTATATCAAGGTCTCCCCCAGGGTCATATTACTGACCCTCCCCAGGATACAACCCCACAACATGCTGATTAACCCCTGGGTACTTATTTACTGCTAGGTGGACAGGGCATTAGGTCATCGGAGACATTCCCAATCATTTCTGTCCCACCAGGATTCGAATGTAAAATTCTTGATTGAGTCGAGAACG
The DNA here is from genome assembly GCF_040958095.1 of Procambarus clarkii. Classification (NCBI taxonomy): domain Eukaryota; kingdom Metazoa; phylum Arthropoda; class Malacostraca; order Decapoda; family Cambaridae; genus Procambarus; species Procambarus clarkii. Next base: position 42,788,050 of record NC_091159.1, on the reverse strand, counting down.
AACCCAATTGTACTACCAGGACCATTCCAATTTGTTTCTAAATACCTGTACGCATCAACATGTATCATTTGCTATAAGAAAAATTTTGGGATAACAGCAAAATATCTGTACAGTATTGCCAAACTGCCTAAAATTCTGGGTTTCACACGAATCCTAGCTGCAGCCAAAACACAATATAGGTTTTGGAAAAGCCACTGAATTGCATTATGGTTAGGTAAGAACTTCCTGGTAAAAAGTTCAAGGGACCAAATGCCAGTATAAAATTTCCAATTTCTACCAGGCAATTAAGAAATATTCAAAATAAATTCTTAAATTCCCATTACTCAGATTTATGCAAATATTTGTCTGGTGCAACCCCATATGTACAATTGTATTAGAGCAGGGAGACCTCACCTTCCAAAAAAAAAAAAAAAAAAAAAAGAGCATCTGCACTGGAGAAAGTTCAACAGAGCAACAAAAATCAGAGAACGAAGTTGGCTCATATCAGGAACAGTCAAGGGCCAGAGAACTTAGAACACTGCAAAGCAGGCATAACAGGGCTGAGCTCATCAAGACTTAAAATACTGAACAAGTTGGAGGATATTAACCAGACAACTTCTCAAGAAGGACAAATTAAATGTAACAGTATATACAAGGGGGCAAAAACTTTAAGCTCAACAAGCCATAATGCAGCACAGAAAATAGGAGATGCTTTTTCACCCATGGAATTATAAAGCCATGGAACTGCCTATCCACTGAAGCCATAAATGCAAAAGCATTAGAGAACTTCAATGCAAGATTTAGCTGGAAAAACCATCACGAGCAATGGCATAGGTATATCCTTAATGTTGCCGGCTTTCTGTTCCCGTGAACGCCACTAGAGATGGTGGTCCTTGGGTAAATTTAGGTAAATAAATACCACTATTAGTCATTTCTTTGACGCTTAAATAATTACAAAATTTAAATACAATATAAAATTATACATTAGTCATAAGACAGGTGGAATAATTATTAGACCTACTCCAGAGGCCACTCTGGGCCAGTCATCAAGGGGTACACAGGTGTTTCAACAAAGCTTGGGTCCAATTGCTAAAACCATATACAATATAAGTTTAGGTTTGGCTAGATGAGGTTATATTAGCTTGGGGTAGCATTTAACATTTCTTAGCAAACCATCTTGGTAGGAAGTGACCTGCACCCCGCCTCAAGAAACTGGATCAACTTCAGCCTAGTCACAGGCTGGCTAAACCACTAGTATGGCTCAAGACATTATCTACTCAAATTTTCTTCCTAAGGTCAAGTTTCAAAACAACAACTTCAAAATTGTATTGTGTGGCGTGAGCCCCGAGGAGTGAGAGCCCGGGAGAGGGGCTCCCGGGCTCTCACCACAATAAATGGTTCACCGCATAAGAAAGCTGCCCCACCAAAATCTGGGACCATATTTTACTGGCCGTAATTCACATCGGCTGCGACTGGTTAAAGGATCAAGCGGTGGGTGAGCGCCAGACGCCACTTGCCTTGCAGGGGGAAGGTACGGAGAGACCCCGGCCACACACACTCGGTAATATCACCATTTCATAAACAAAACAATCCGCCATCATGGAACTGCGCGCAGGACTTTGATCGATCGTAACTGCAGTTTCCTGCAGAATCCTGCCCCTCAGGCCTCACCACCCGCCCTGGGCCCGCCCCTCACACTCTCACACACTCTTACTCACGTTTTCAGCTCTAAATATATACAGCTTTTCCCAAATAAAATCCAGACTGGTGGCTGGTGGCTCCCACAGACATAAAACAGCGTGGCAGGACGAGAGCTTGTGAGACAAGGCTTGGGATTGGTGGAGGCGATGACGTCACGAACTGGGATGTAACCCGGGTCCTCATTGGGTGAGACACTGGCCGCGCACTAACTGATCACATTTTGACCCTTGTGAATATTACTGCAAGTCTTCACTACTTGTTCCGCAAACCCTTCCATCTCCTATATATCCTTCCACAATCCTATAAATTTATATTCTAGGCCCATATCGTTAGGCAGAGCATTTCGTATATAAATTGGCCATGTGATATCTTCGTTGAATATCTCCATGCAAATTAGGTATAACTTGCAACATCTTGTAATTCCATTCACTAAATTGCAATATAAGACGGACGTGACCATGCATCTAAGATCAGCTGGCGCAGCTCTTACTGGAATATTATTCAAAGGTAAAATAAAACCCCACATTTATGTATTTGTGTATTTTATGCTCTTACTGGAATTATATACTTACTGGATTTGCAAGAAGTCTTTTATCAAGGTCCGATAAAGGCAACTATTGTATAACAAAGAACAGCAACTGCAACAGCCAACAGCCCCTCACATAAAACTCTATTACAACTCCACTATGAGCTCGCAATACAAAACTGAAGAAAACTTTATTATTTAAAAATATTTTTTCAAACACTTTACATTTTATCAACTGAGCCTCTTCTCAAGCTAAACGTAATTTCTTTCATCGCAAACCTGTTTCCAACACTAGCACCAGTGTGCTCTACCTTCCCTTTATATCTCAACTAAAAAATTTCACTATTACCCTTCGTTCTCTTGATGTAAAGCTAGTCTTTCAGCAAATTAACACAGGCTCACACTGCTCCTGCAGTGTGAACCTGTGTTCACACTATACGGCGTAATGTTCACACTGTACAGTGCAATGTTCACACTGTACAGTGCAATGTTCACACTGTACAGTGCAATGTTCACACTATACAGTGCAATGTTCACACTATACAGTGCAATGTTCACACTATACAGTGCAATGTTCACACTGTACAGTGCAATGTTCACACTGTACAATGCAATGTTCACACTGTACAATGCAATTTTCACACTATACAGTGCAATGTTCACACTATACAGTGCAATGTTCACACTATACAGTGCAATGTTCACACTATACAGTGCAATGTTCACACTATACTGTGCAATGTTCACACTATACAGTGCAATGTTCACACTATACAGTGCAATGTTCACACTGTACAGTGCAATGTTCACACCAAGAAGCAAATTAGAGATCAGCCCAAGCTTCGTCTTGAGGCAAAGCTCAACGTCTTAAGCCATATTGATGCTCTGTCCAAAGAGCATTCTCTCTCTCAAATTATATACACTGATGATTCCCTATACCGCACCACGGGTGCAGCTGGAAGTGCAGTTGTTCTGACAATGGGCGATGGCTTATACTTTGAGTGGGGAGTCCGTATAAACAACTGGGCCTCTACCCTTCAGACCGAACTATTTGCCTTGCTCCTTGCACTGAAATGTGTACAAGTCTCCAAACTTGATACATTAATTGTAAGTGACTCTTTATCATCCTTAAATGCTCGCAACTCTTTAAGACATAACTGTAATATGCTCGTGTCTGAAGCTAGACACAAATACAACAAAATTATTAAGGATGGTAACAGAGTCCATTTCATGTGGTCTCCATCTCATGTTGGCCTCAGAATGCATGATAGAGCTGATAAGTTAGCCAAAGAATCTGCCTTTAAAGGAGACGTTGAGTGTAACCTTGGATTGTCAATGAACAATCTGAGAGCAGCAGTACACCGAGAACTTCAACAAGATCTTGTAGATCTGAGGCAAAGTGAAATTGACACCAGTAATTCCATCTGTCATCATACTATCATGCAAGAGGAGCCACACATGTATGGATCATCCAATAAAATCAGCAGACTTCTAGATGTTACTACTGCTCGGCTTAGACTCGATTACAAGTATCTCTGGGAATTCTCACTATCTGCTGATGTAGACCTGACCAAATGTAAACTGTGCCAACAAAATTATTCGCACACCCTCCGTTACTATGTGATGGAGTGCGAAAAGATACGTGAATTTAGAGACAATTCTATAACTAATGTTCCAGCGATGTGTAAATATTTCATTCAAAATGATCTGCTACCAGAAATTTTAGCCAAATATCCCCAGTTTGCTAACTGTAGGTAGTAATTAAGTGATTGTAATCTATCCACCGCTGCCCACTGGATGGGGGGCGGTGTGCAGGACAAACATATAAATTGTGACACTAGCTCTCCACATATGTCAGTTGGTTTTAATTTAGAAACTGTACTTGACTTGTGGTCGATCTCGAACCGATTGTTGATGTGACGATTTAAACTGAATTTTGTAACTAGCTCATCAAGATTGTAACTTGCTTAGCTAAATGAATTGTGGGGTTCAGTCCCTGAGCCGATTATGTGCCTCTGTAACCCTTTCCACTACCGCCCACAAGATGGGTATGGGGTGCATAATAAATGAACTAAACTAACTTTCTTAATCTCATATGGCGTTTATCTACTGGAAGCGAAATATGGATACAGTGCAAGGATTTCAGGTATTTTATCCTTAGTAATACGTTTGCCATATCATACAACGTGAGTTTAGATTTATCTCTAAATGGCTCAATTTTACTACAGTCCAAGATATAATGTTTGAGTGTGTGTCCCTGTCTTTGTCCACACACTTTGCACTTTACTTCATCTAGATCACAATACAATCTGAACTGCCAGAGATAATTTTACTAATTTACGGTGTTACTAATTTTTAATTTGTAGACCTGTAGCGAAGTCTTATTGGAGCTGTGACAACGTCTGTTAGTCTGCTGATTTTACTTGCCCCATACCAGGCCGTCCTCCAAACAAAGAACCAAAAGTGATTCCACGCACCCGCCAAACCCCCTATTTATGAATGAAAAACGGTTTACACACGACTCACAACTGATTTTGTTCGAACACTTCCAGAACAAGTGCTTCGCTGCAACCCGTCCTTGATTCAAGTCCATTACATCCAGCGGTCGACCCCACAGACGCATTCATAAATTTTTACATGCTGTTCATTCAAAACGGGAATTTTCTCAAATATAAATTAATACTATAATATATTAGCATATTGTGGATGCATAGGCATAGGTTAAGTTAGGTGTTTTGATTCGGTTGGCGATTTTTTGTATTTGCAGTACGTGAGTGACGCTTTACAGCGTTGTGATTCGAACAAAATTCGTCAGTGAAGCACCTGTTCCGGAAGTGTTCGAACGAAATCAGTTGTGAGTCGTGTGTAAAACGTTCTTCATTCATAAATAGGGGGTTTGGCGGGTGCATGGAATCACTTTTCGTTCTTTGTTTGGAGGACGGGCTGTTCACTGACGAATTTTGTTCGAACGACAACGCTGTAAACAACCCGTCCTCCAAACAAAGATCCAAAAGTGATTCCATGCACCTGCCAAACCCCCTGTTTATGAATGAAAAGCGGTTTACACACGACTCACAACTGCTGACATTCGAACATATCCGGAACAAGTGTTTCACTGACGAATTTTGTTCGAATCACAACGCTATAAATGCTTCACACACGTACTACAAATACAAATAATCGCCAACAGAACCTAAACACCTAACCTAACCTAACCTATGCCTATATATGCACAATATGCTAATATATTATAATATTAATTTATACTTGAGAAAATTCCCGTTTTGAATGAACAGCATATTAAAATTTATGACTGCGTCTGTGGGGTCGACCGCTGGATGTAATGGACTTGAGTCGAGTAAGGGTTGCCCATACACATGCTTTACTTGACAGATTTCGTTACGATAAATAATGGACCTGCTAGTTTCAGTTTGCACTGTTCTGCTTTCTTCAAATGTATCCAGAAGTTCTCGTCTAATAACACTTTTAAGGGACCTATTTGATAACTCAAGACTCCGTTCAACTCTGTCTTTATTTACTGCAACCTTAGCAAGGGCGTCACCTTGATCATATTCCTGCAGGCCAATGAGAGAAGGAATCCACAACATTCTTATATTTACTGGCTTATTAAGTATGCTTATATATCTATGTCTGGCATCGGAGCAAGCACGTTATTACTTGATTGCAAGCTATTTATTGCTACTGGTGAGGAAAGGGAGTCAGAAATAATTAAGCTGTTTACTTCAGTGTTGTCAATAATGTCGAGTGCTACCAATTTAGCTTGCATTGTGGATGCCCAGTTATTAACTTACTGGTATTTTTACATTCATGCAAAGCCACGAGTAACGTTTCGGGCCGGTCTTAAATCTAACATATCAGGTAAGATGAAAAAGTTAATTGTAGCCAGGTTTTATATCAACAAATAAGTACAATGTAAGTTAACAGGGGTGATTACATTGGTAAGGATGTATGTCTTAAGTACTGTCGTTCTAACGCTGCGATCAATAGAGGCTTTACAAGAATGTAAATACCATGCTATGTACCCTCACAAACCCAATGTACCTTCTTTATATATATATATATATATATATATATATATATATATATATATATATATATATATATATATATATATATATATATAATATATATATTATATATATATTATATATATACACAAATATTTGGGGAAGTGGGTAGTTCAAGATACAGTGTGAGTTTATATCACAAGGTAGGAAACTATATGAGGATGAAATTAGGTACTTTTTGGTTTTTACTTTTGAACAGGGGATGGGTTGGAATTTTTTTTTAATTTATCAAGGAGTGAGTTCCAAAGACTGGGCCCTTTTATTTGCATTGGAGTGTTTGCACAGATTTAGTCTGTTATATCAAAGAGATATTTATTTCTGGTGTGGTGCTCATGGGTTCTATTACACCTATGAAGGAAAAGTTTAAAATCAAGATTAGGAACAAGGTTTTATACATGTAGATAGCACATGGGAATGTGTGGAGTAAATGCATGTTTAGCATGTTAAGGGACTTAAACGGAGGGACTGTGTGTTATCTGAAGACAGAGTTTGTTATATTTTTGATAGCAGATGTTTGCTGAGTGATGATGGGCTAGAGGTAATTTGCAGTAGTTGAACCCCAAGCACAGATACCGTATGTAAGACAGGGATAGATTAGTGCATAGTATAATGAGAGAAGAGCAGAATTGGGGGACCTAATATCTAATTTTAGAGTGTACCGACAGTTTTTTTTATTACTTTTTTGGATATGTGTTGTATGTGCTGCATGGGCAACCCGTCCTCTTAAAAAGAACGTCACTTTTGGCTGGTATGCGCGATATGGCTAAATTTGGACGTAATTTGAAATGAAATCGACTCACAAAAGTGACGTTGTGTTCCGTTTTCTATTTGAGTCGTCCGCCTTACGCGCAGAGGTTATAAGAGGACACTTTAAATTCACGTTTTTCATAACGTTTTGAAACTTTATGAGAATTTCCTGCCCACCTAACCTATCAGAGGACCCTTAACTTACTGTTGTTGAAAAAAGAAATCCCAAATTTATTTTAATTTTTTTTTCATTTTCAAATTACGTCCAAATTCGGCCATACGGGCAAACGGCCAAAAGCGACGTTCTTTTTAAGAGGACAGGTTGAATTGCGGGATCCATGGGAATGGCGGTGGCGGCCTTCCCGTGGAGGCGCTCCCTGTGGAACCCTAGGAAACCTTTCAGAAGCTCCATCCAGCTTGTGTATTCTTGTAGCATACGCAGCTCCTGCTTCGGCTGCACCCAACTCATCTGTGTCAGACCCCGTCAGGGGGGCCTGACGGCTAAGTACAGCGCTCGGTGTTCGTAGTCATACGGGTCTGGGTATGCCTACGGGTCCGTAGGCATACGGGTCCCGGACACAAATGGGCAGTTTCTTTCACTCTGATAGGCCTGTTCACCTAGCAGTAATTGGGTACCTGAGCTGCTACGGGCTACTTCCTGAGAATGTGTGTGTAAAAATTAAGATTAAGGACTTGCCAGAACTATGCGTGCACTATGCGTGTTAGTAGCTGTACAAAAATTTAAGAACACTTGTATATATAAATATATACAGAAATGGAACATAAATGGTTAGGCACATTTTGTTTCACCTAATGCCTCTGTTTACCTAGCAGTGAGTAGGTACTCGACAGGACTTAGCTTGTTGTGAGGTTGCATCCTGGGCGGAATCAGTAATTCAGTCTTGAGGAGACCTCGATAAAAGCCAAACTTTTATGAATACACTCTGGCTTCCTGTCCCCCGACACAGTTAATTATTATTAAATATAAACAAAATAAAAATCTTGCACATATTGGTGCCTCTGCCTTGGCCAGGGACCACTGTCCGTATTCCCGGGTCACACGGCTGCGAATTGGGCATATGGAAGTTACGGCTCATCTCCATCTCCTGAGCTTTCTGGAGGTCAGAAGACAGTTGAACATTTCATGCTGCAGTATCCACGCTCCCACGCTGCTAGGGCACGTGAGGGCACGTAACATGGAAGTCTACGCCAGCTCGCACCCATAGGTATCCCTGCTAGGTCGTCGGGATATAGGGAGAATTTGAGATTGACGGGGTACTGCCCCAAGGCCTACAACAACAACAAGCACAGGCATCAGTAAACCACAACTACATTGATCATGCTTGGTAACACACTCAAGATAAGTGTAAAGCACACGTTAACACGGCCGGGCTTACTACTGCCAAGTGTGTCAGTGACTAGTCAGTGTATGGTGCCAGGGACCCCAGACCTGAGAGCTGCTGGCTGTCTCCACACTCTCATCACGGCCCACTCTTACACACACTCACAATATTCTCACACAACCTCGAATTCATCCTCATTCCATACTTACACACCCTCATATGACACTTACACACCCTTATATCGCACATGCTCACTCTCCTCTCACACTCACACATGCTCACTCTCCTCTCACACTCACACACACTGGTCCTCACACTCTACATGTGACACTCATAAAGTGGTCGTGGCCAGTCCCGGGTGTGGAGGCAATATTATGCCCCATGTCTACCCTGTGGCAGGACTACACCTGTCTAGTGTGGCCCGCAAGATCCGCAGTAAGGTCCTTGATAAACACGATGCAGCTGTGGACGCCGCTGGAAAAAGGAAGGCTCAGCAAAATGAATCGCCAATGATTATCCTTATAGATACAGAAGGTACTGGTATAGAGCACTGCCATAAGATTGGATTGATATAAAAATGTTGTACTCGGTTAATTTAATTTTGCCAGGGAGGGCTAGTTTATCACTCTTAATCTTTGAATATGTTTGATATTAAGTCACTGCGCATCGACTTGCTTCCATTCTAGGTACATCAGGTACCTGCATAAAAATGTCGTCAATATACCTGCAGTATAAAACTGCTGATATCTGCCATGTAAAAAAAAAAAAAAAATATATATTCCTTCTGTTTGTTTAGTGAAAATTATTTTCTGCTGTTCTGTTACGATTTCCGCTGTACCATTCACCATGTAATTATTGCCATTTTCTCTACTTTAGTTCATTTTTGCTTTTGATCTCGATTAGTTTTAAGTCTTAGTTTTCAAGTTTATTTTTTCCGCATCATTCCTGAAATGTGTGTATAAGTGGCTTTAGGAATACTGTAGTATATACTAACTCTATCTAGAAATCCAACATTTTTCCTGTATTTAATTTTGTATGTATGCACTTTTTCCTAAATAAATATTATTATTATTATTATTATTATTATTATTATTGAGAAAATCTGTAGGACCAGTGATGAGGGTTCGAACCTATGTGGTGGGTGTTCTCACGCACACGCCGTAGTCAACTAGGCCACGACATGGTCAAAAGGATTGCAACCTGGAGTTCTACTGAACTCACAAGGGTTTCCTGAGAGCTCCCAAGGGTTTCTCATTGACACATGTTAGTGTGATTACTATCTGATTATTATTATTATTATTTATTATTATTATTATTATTATTATTATTATTATTATTATTATTATTATACTCACCTTGTGAATGAAAATACAGCCATAGCAGCTTGTACAACACCCGCAATAGGAATAAAACCCAATGGGTTGTTCATCCTGTCACTTGTATCCAGATGCAGCTGGGATTTGCTTGTCTCAAGTGAACAGACTGTAAAAGAGGGGATTAACATCTTACATCGCTCAAGTTTATGTTACCATTTCCAAAAATGTGAGCAGGTTTGTAATGCAGGATCTATTTTTAACAAACCTATGTTGTGTTGATTATACAAGATTGTTCTTTGTGAGATGATGTATGATTCCTTCCCTTAGGATTCTCTCCGTGAGCTTGCAGATGTGTGATGGCAAGCTGATTGGATGGTAGTTTTCTGCTGAGCTCTTTCTGCCTTTTTTAAAAATAGGGGTGACATTTGCATATTTCCAATCTATGCGAATTATCCTATTGTCCTGAGATTTTCTGAAAAGGAGTTTCAAAAGTAGGTATAGTTCATCTGCTAGTTCCTTTACAACTTTGGATTGAATTCCATCTACACCTGGGGCTTTTGGAGTCTTTTAGTTTGTCAATGCTCTAACTGATTATGTTGTATGTCATGGGTATAACCCTTAATTAATTTGTTCTCTTCACTTCCTTCAAACATTTGTGTGGGTAATGGGATGTCGTCCAATTTTCTAGTGTGAACACTGATATAAAGTATTCATTTGAAGTCTTTGCTGCTCCATTTATCGTCCATTATAACTAGGGAAAGTAGGTGTGGGAGGGAGTGAGGGAGGGAATTTAGGGGAATAGGAGTGTGTTGGTGATAAAAGCAGTAATGAAATATTTATTTTCAGATAAATTGTCAGTTATCACGCTCCTGCAGGCATATAGAATGGCAAAACGTAGAGATCTAAAAGTGGTAAAGGTTGAAGACTCGTCACTGAAAACAAAAGACAAACAAGTTTACAAATTAATGACAGGAAAACAATATTTTGAGGAGACGAAGACCAAGAAAACTTCCAAATCAAGTGTTTCGAAGGTCTGATGTCATTTTTTCTGTATACTGTACAATATATCTGATGTACTGTTCCTGTGTTGTGTAGACATTCAACAAACAGCTATAGCAGATGATATTAGTACTAGTATTTGTCTTTTCTTGTAAACATCCATATATATTCCTTTACTGTTTGTTTAAATACAGTAATGTATTCTAGGTTCATAGTACAGTACTGTAATTAATTTGACTGCAAATTTTTCCTTTTCTTGGAGGGGGAGCCCCCCTTGTTTCTCCCTGAAGCTTCTATCACTTGTAGTATAATGTACCATTTACTAGATCACATCAGCTGGGGAGTTCTATAAGCCTATCAGGGACCAGTGGCAGAGCCTGGCTCCCCGCACAGTGGAGCAGGGAGAGGTGGCATATATTTATTTATGCCACCACTGAGGAAAGAACCAGTAAGTCAGCGAGACAAAACAGACCACTGCTGGATTAAATAGAGACTACAGCCTCAAGAACCACTGAAAGAACTACCCCCAACTATGTAAAAAAATTTATCAAAATCTCGAAACTAGCACAGGCTCATTCGCCCACCTTCCCTACTCATTTGGGGGGAGGAGGGAGGCAGCTTGTGGTCAGCCAGCTACACTACCCTCAGTTCTATGCTGATATGTGTAATGTGTGTCTTGTCACCTCTCTGCTGCTTGGGCTCTAATATTTTGCTGTTACAGCTAAGTGGTGGTTTTTGCCTTTGTGGGCATTCCTGTACACTGTGCAGTGTTGCATGAATCTGGACCTCTAGTGTGCTTGGAGCTGCATGTGCACAGGGTTATCTTCCCTGTGTGCTCCCTAGGACTGCCCTTGCACTTCAGGGTTCTCTTCCTGGGATATTCAGGAGTTGATTTCTTAGGGGTACTCCTCGCTTGTGTTAGCTCTCGCCCAAGATTTTTCTGCCTTTATTCAGGTTGGATGTGACATTGGGTGGTTTGGGACACACTGTGAATTCGCATGCTACACTACAGCGTGATGAGGTAGGCTTTCACAGCTATACGAACAGCTGTTGTGTTGACTTACTGTATTGTCTCTGTCTATATTTGATATAGATTCATACAATTCCTTCATTAACCCTTAGACCGCGCATATTGGGGGCCTTGTAGTGAAAAATATTTGAATTATGTAAAAATAACTTAAAAATATTAAGCAAATCTCCAACTTATTGGCTTCATCAAAATATTTTCAGAAATTGATTTTAGACGAATTTTTTAAAAATAAGAACGTTTTGTTGATAAGGAGTACAGTTCCTAATAACTGGGACTGAAGGATTATGCAGTAATAGAGAGATGCAAGCACCTGTCCGACGCTCTATGAAGAGCGTCTTCTAACTAATGGTAGTTAGAAGTGTCCACAAAGTGGATATGCAGTTGGGGCCTTGGTATCATTGCTGAGTAATACATAATAACACGAATAATAATGAATAAATTTGTTAATATGCTCTATTTTGTTATATATCATATAAATACATTGTCCAATGTTAATATATGTTACTTTCATCAATGTCCCAAAAAACTTTTTAAGGGGAATTTTTTTTGTAAATTTTAGTTTTTTTCTCCTTTGTTTATTATCTGATTTTGTTGTAACCTTTACATCTTGGAGAATGCATATGTTTCCCTAACTATGTGAAGATAGAATGAAATTGGTCAACAAATAAATCAGTTACAACTTGCAAAATGTGGGATTTTTAATTTTTTTGGCTAATTTTTTGTCTGATTTCAAACTATTTTCTTTGTCTCTTAGGTTGTTTTGATGATTAGGGACCATATTAGGGCTTTTTCACTTATATAAAATATACCCTAAATATATCCCTTAAATTATAATAATTATTCCTATATGTTGTGTTTTTTTTGGGTTATTTTTTCTTGACTTCATTTCAACACATATTGACCTACAACTTTCACACTTTCAAGTACGAATGCCAAACAATGTTTATTTAAACA
>NC_091159.1:42632867-42770367 GCF_040958095.1 Procambarus clarkii | reverse complement strand
GGAGTAAGAACCACTCCAGCTGAACCTCAAGGGCAGGCAATTACCAAGCAGTGACAGAACCACGCAGAGATAGCTGCTCCTGAACGGCTCATGGAAGATAACCCTAAACCGCAGAGGAAGTACTTACGGGGTACCTAGGAAAGGTGGCCCTAAGTGCATGAGCCCCAGTACTCTGTGTTACTCCTGGCTTGCACACCACCAACATTGAACAACAACAACGCTCTGCAGCACTGCTCAAAGGATGGAGCTAGAGTTGATCGACCGCCACCTACACAACAGCCTCTTGAACTGAGGAGAATAGCCGGCGTGGAGGTCTGGGACCCCCCATCCCCCACCTGGGTGGGGTAGTTGCGCAGACGAATGCGCGGCGGTGGTGGTGACGTCATGTTTGTTTCCTGCTTTTTGATTGGGGAGTTCTGTTTTCTAGTTCGGCTATCGGTTTGCAATTTTTGACCAGCAGTAGTTTGTTTTGGAATTCCTACCTTTCTGAGTACCTGACCTGGTAGATAGCAGACAAAAACTGCTTCCAATTACACAGGGGTGTCTATAGGCCATTGCTCCTCGTGCCTCTTCTTGAGGGGGGCCAGGTTCTGGCTCTGGTCTCTGGTAGGCCCCAGTAGGCCTAGGTAGACCGTGGCAACAGTCAATTGACTGTTGCCAGTCAATTGACTGTTGCCTATAATAGCCATGGCAACAGTCAATTGACTGTTGCCATGGTCTATTATATGCACATCAGCCTGGTATAGCTCCGGGAAGCCTCCGGGTCTCACCCAGAAAATGGCGTTTCATTACATTCAATGCTGGTTTTTTACATTTGCAAAATAAAAAACCTCCACCAGTATTGGACCTTTTCTTACATGAAGGTTCGTTCACAGACAATTAATCAAGATATTAGTGAAATCCTAAATGGCCAGTATGAGGCTGTTTAGCACCCCAGTAAAGAACATGAAAGTTAAAGATCCAAGCTCCAGATAATATAACTGATATTAACACGAACTCAAAAGACTTTGAAAAAGAAATTGACAACATGCCCATGCACTCAGCCCATGGTCCTGACTCATTGAATTCAAGATTCATAATAAATGTCAGGTACTAGTAGAGTGAATGCTCAGTGTAATATGGAGTAATATATATCGAGTATATGTATGGAATATGTAATGTGGAGCCTGGATACAGGGAAGATACCAGTAGCACTTAAATCAGCAGATATAGCTCCTTTACACAAGGGAAATAGTAGTGTCATCCACACTTCCGTGGAAATAAACATTCAGTTCACCTGGGCTCTAGGAGACTCATAGCCGAGTGGATAGAGCTTCTGCCTCACACACGTGGGATCCGTGGTTCGAGTTTCCTAGAGCCCAGGTGATTGGAGGTAGTAAAGCTTTGGCAAAAAGTTACAGACCAGTTGCACTAACATTACACACAATAAAAGTTTTTGAAAGATTGATTACAAATGAAATTTCCAGTTTTATGGAAAACGGTGAACTTCACAACCAGGACAACATGGATTTTGAGTGGGAAGATCCTGTCTGTCACAGTTACTCAACCACTATAACAAAATCATAGAAGCTTGAGAAGAAAAACAAAATGCAGATGTTGTATACACAGACTTTGCAAAGGCATTCGACAAATGTGACCATGAGCCCATAAAATGAGATCAATGGGAATAATGGGTTAATTGGGGCATTGGATTTTCAACATTCTGTCAAACAGAATGCAGAGAGTAACAGTCATCAAATAAGGTCAAGTCTAAGTACAGTGAAAAGCTCTGTACTCCATGGCACAGTCCTTGCACCGCTGCTATTTCTCATTCTTATCTGGGATAGACAAAAAAAATACTAGTCATAGATTCGTGTCATCCTTTGCAGTTGATACAAAAATCAGCATGAAAATTTCCTCTGTAGAAGACATGGAAAAACTTCAAGCCGATATATATAAAGTCTTTGATTGGAAAACTGAAAATAACATATTTACTTACTCATAAAAGGAAAGCAACATGTAAAAGATCTGGGAATTATAATCTCTGATGACCTGACATTTAGTAAACATAACCAAGCAAATATAACGACAGCCAGGAAAATGATAGGATGGATTATGAGAATGTTCAAATCCAGAGAGTCCACAGCAATCTAATACTACATATTTAAATGACTGGGGCTGTCTCATTTTGAATACTACTCCGTACTTACTTCCTCTTTCAGAGCAGGAGAGATCTCTGGATTAAAGGGAATACAGTACAAAGAACCTTTACGGTATGCATAGAAATGATAAAACATCTAAATTATCGGGATTGTCTCAAGGCTCTCAAAATGTACTCTCTGGAAAGGAGGAGAGAGGTATCAAATAATATATACACATACATGGAAGATACTGGAAGGCCAGGTCCCAAATTTGCGCACTAGAATAACAACATACTAGAGCAAAAGATACGGAAGGAAATACAGAACAGAATCAGTGAGGAGTAGAGGTGCCATAGGCACAATCAGAGAGCACTGTTGGAATATAAGGGGTCCACAGCTGTTCAATACCCTCCCAGCAATCATTAGAAAGATTGTTGAAACTAAGATAGATGTCCTCAAGTAGCATCCAGATAAGTACTTGCAAGAAGTACCGGACCAACTGGGTTGTGGTGGATATGTGGGCCTGTGGGCCGCTCCAAGAAACAGCCTGTTGGACTAAGTTATTACAAGTCAAGCCTGGCTTCCTGGCCGGGCTCGGGGAGTAGAAGACTTCCGAAACCCCTCTCTCCAGGTATGTTTGAGTACATTACTTTGGTGCGGGTATAGGAAATATATATACGTATCTGGGTAGGGTGGTACTGCCATAAGGAATATGTATCAGGGTAGGGTGGTACTGCTATAAGGAATATGTATCAGGGTGGGGTGGTGCTAGTTGTATATGATAATGCAGTATGCACTGTGTATTGTGAATAGATCATGTGTGCTTTTAATAATTTTACTGTTCTTGTCCATTTTGTTCTGTTTCTTTTAAACTAATGCTTCCCCATCCAATGAAAGTGGGGACTGTGGTAAGCTAGTGACTAGATATGACCAATATTATGACAAATTATACTTCTAATCACTTGTTATCTTTTACAGGAAAATATTTCTGTAGCGATACAGGAAGAAGTTGAGAGCAGCAATGGTCGCATCTTACAGCAGCAAAGTAAGTTGGGATATTTAAAATTTTTCATTAGTCCTCCAAAAGTGAACCAAAATGTTGATACCAAAGAAGCTAAAATCGAATTAGAAGAAGAAAAAGAAGAAGAAGAAGAAGAAACTAATGAAACCCCTGAAATTAGTCATGAGCCAAGTCATGAAGTTCCAGAATCAACTAAAAGATAAGGTCTAACATACTTTAAAACACTGTATATAAAGTTTATTATTGTAATTCATTGAACAGTTTTGCAAAATAAATTGAGCATGTTAAAATATGACTTAATTATAACATTTAAATTACTGTACAGTAATATGTTGGTATTTTATTTGTTTAATGCTAAAAAAACAATTGTTTAGGTTTTCAGTCAAAGTTTAGTGGTCATGGACGGATAATGGCGTTTGGGTTGAGGGCAACTGCTGATATCTGATGGTCATTTTGATGCTATTAATGACTGTGTTAATAAAACTATTAGAAACTAGTCTACTGTATATTATTCATTAGTTAAAGGACCTTAATTCAAATTTTACACTCAGCACATGTATTCTCTTTATAAATGTATTAATTTTTTAAATATCATAAAATATACAGTGACAGTAGGTGGCTTTGAATAGCTTATAACTAATAGTTATATGGTAGTGGCTTTGATTAGAACTAAGTTTTATTGTAGTGACTTAGATTAGATTTAGAACTAAACCGCATTGGGTTCAACAAGGGTTGAACCGCCTTTGTTGCCCCATTAACTTTTCTGTTGGTTTCGGGTAGCCGGGCTTACCGGTTCTTTTCAGGGATTACTTTTTCCCATGCACGTGGGTATCCAAGCCTGATGCGACGTAAGTGTACTTCTGTTGTTCTACTGCTCCCTTACATCAAACTAAGTGGTTAGTAGTTGGTTGAATTCTTGTACCAACCCGCAGATCCTGATATTGCAACTGCTATGTTGTGGTCACTGTATATTTTTTGCATTGCTGTTTCTAATTACTTAATTAATCTGTGATAGACTCTGTGGTATGTAAATGTCTACATTTCTTCTTTTTAGTTGCAAATTTTGCAGCTTTGTCATTTCCTATTATTCCCACGTGACTTGGCACAGGGATTACTGGCATAGCATTCCAAGTGCCTAGGCTTCCTGCAAGACTAATTCACCCTGCAGGCCCTGGAAAAACCTCCGTAGACTCAGTTATACTATGCATACATCTTCTGAGCCTGCTCTCACATTTTGTGAATTTGATGGTTGTTTGACACCTATGCCACCGAGTGACATTCATACGATGCCTCCTCCATGCTACCTATTGGGTCAGGGACATCTTAGACCCTGAGTCACATGGGACTTGTTCCCCCCATGTGATTTGTTTTACCCATTTGTCTGTTAAGTCCAGAGGTTTCAGGCAGCGATCACTTTACATTTGAGGTTTTCAGTATTGCAGAGGTCTCGCCTTGAAATGGTGCAATTGTGTATCCTTTCCTGAGGCTCGATGCCAGGTTTGCCATCTTAACTGTTTCTCTAACATTACTTATGCTTGTGCTTACATCACACTACTCTTCCCCACCCATTTTCCCTTCCTCAGTTCCGTAACCATTTCCAAACCTTAAACCCCGACAACCACATCAGGTCCCATTCTTCTGCTCTTCAATCTGTGGTCACAGATGTTTCTCATGGATTTCCAATCATCATTTCCAACCTTCCTTCCGACTCTTTTTCCTACCTGCTGGGTTAGCGCCACTTCTCTACCTCCTCCTTCCATTTCCTCTGTTGCCTCCTTCACTTTTTGACCCCATCTTTCTTCTCAGTCTTTCCCTCCATCTTTTGGCCCTCCACAATAACTGTCCATCCAGGCTGATGTTCATCCCCCCCCCCCCCTCACAGTAATCTTTGTGTTGTCCGCTCTCATTCCATTTCTGCCTGAGACTGAAGGCTGTTGCACAGTACATTACTACTGGCATGTCTCTGTCTCAGTCAGAAATGTAAACCTGACTCCTCTGAGGGGGTTAAAACTGTTGCAGCGGAGGCAAAAGGGACAGAATCAGAAAAACCAGAACAGCCCCCCAAAACCACATCCAGCCCAGCGGAAAAACCACACAGGCAAAGTTCAGGCTCCCACACAACTGCTCGAACATAGACTGCCTCAATACCAACAGGTGGTGGCGCTGCAGCCAGAGGAAAGCCACTGGAGGAAGGGAAAGCAATACAAACCGTGAGTCCACAAGGTCCAGCTAAATCTGAACCTGGAACGAACCAACTGTGACTTCTGCCACTTCACCAGGAGCCCAAACCAAGTAAGCTGGGAAAGATCCCGATCCCTGGCAAACAGGCACGTGGACTGGCAAACTGACTGACAGCCAGTTGTTGAGGTAGGTCAGAACATGAACCTCATAATAAATGAAGACAAGCCACCACAACCTGAGCTATTATGATGAGAACGAGGATAGCCAAAGGGAAGGACCCTGAAGAAGTAAGCCTGATGCTCTACAATGAAGCCTAACCAATCCCTGAGCCCCAGATGTATGGGAACGTGCTAATATGCATTCTGGAGGTCGAGAGAAATCATCCAGGATCCTGCCTCCAACACGAGGTGAACCTGGGCCAGAGTGGCCCTGCAAAAAATGGGGCAGGGGATGAACTTGTTCACCCCAAAAAGATAGAGGATGAAATGGAACTCCATCGAATCCTATTTTGGAATCTGGAAGAGACAAGACTCCCAGAGCAGAGGCACTGTCATTTTGACCACGCTAGTAGCAACCCACTCCACAAAGCCAAAGCCAAAGGGAAAGAATGGGAGCATACAGGCAGTCACAGCTCAAGAGAAGAACCCCTCCCAACAAACACGATACACAGCTAAAACCTCGCTGCCACTCGAGTGTGGAAATGGCAGAAGTTGTGCCAAGCCTTAACCCTCAAACCGCTAGGGGCCCAAATGGAATTCACACCCACAGGCGCAAAAAAAAAAAAAAATTCCAAAAAATTCTTTCGTCTTATAGAAGTGTTCATTTTTGTTCCCTGATCACGGAAAAAATAACAAAAAAATCGTAGGTGGCATATTTTAGCCGCAATAGGGTAGGGAAGTGTGGCAAAAAAGGGGCGTTGGCAGAGCCTTCGCCAGATGAGGTCTACTCCGCCCGAGCTGTCAGACGGCAGTTGCCACAAATATATTATTACCTAATTATTTCAATGTCTCTGATTTTTTCTTAGTTTTTTTGCAGTAATATTATTCCATACAGTGAATTGTGGTATATTTATATTATAAAATGTGTGAACCATCGCTGTACTCAAAATTATGGTGTGCATATTAGTGATTCAATTATTATGTTCATAAAACAATAAACAAATAGTTTTGCTGTTGTTACACTATATACACAGGTTATATATAAGTATTTGCATGTTTTGTACACCATAACGAACTACTAAGTTGGTCTTGCGAGTCAAAAAGCAACGAGGAGTGACCGCCAAACACCAGCGAGCCACTCACTGCCACTCCCTCCCTCAACACCACCTCACTCACCCTCATTCACCTCCTACAATACTCTTTCTGTATTTATTCACTATACACAGACGTTATATATACGTATTTACATGTTTTGTTCACCATAACTGTACATCTAAGCTTGTATGGTGAGTAAAGGCCACAAAGACGTAGCTACTCACACAGTCAGCTGATCGGCGGCCGCCCTCAAGGCCAGACGCACTAATATTTGTCCTTCAACAATATTGTTTGTGGTGTTATTACGCTATATACACATATTATATATAAGTATCTACCTGTTTTATTCACCATACCTGAACATATAAGCTGGTATGGTACCCAAAGACCATAGTGGCCATCAGTAAACACCATGCCAAGACGTGCAGACGACGCTGCTCCCTCACCAAAATGGCGGCTCCCAACCTACTCCTCTCGCTGTTATCACACTCTATACACACGTTATATATAAGTATCTACATTTGTGTTCACCATATCGAACCACTAAGCTGATATGGTGAGTGCAGTCAATAAATGGTGGCCACACACAGTCAGAAGACGACGCCACAACCCTCCCTCGCACAGCCTTACGCCTCCCTCCATGGAGCACAGCGCTAAATATCACCACAATCCTGCTATTATCAGAATCCTGGTCAGTTTTATCACAGTCAGGGGGCTTCAGTAATACTATCACTGCTAAATAATAGCAGTATCATATATATTATGGTATTTGTAGGCGGTGCTGTGAGCTCGTGCTGCGTGCGCCAACCTTGGTGGCTTGCTCAATACTGACGCTGTAACACCCAAGAATGTTGGCCTGGATTTTTTTTCTAGGTGGCATCTGGCAACTATCGGTCGTGGCTGTACTATAGCTGCCCCTATCCCAGGCGGGGAGTTTAAATTATAGCGCTAGACACGAAATCATATATAAATGATGTGCGCGGTTTCGGTTTTGTCACTGATATCATTTATATATGATATGCGCGGTTTGAGGGTTAAGGGGGGAAAAAAAAACGATTGTCATCTAGCCAGGAAGACTCTGAGACCTCATAGCACAGCTAGTATGACAAGGAAGACCCAAACTCGAAAAAGGCAGGATCCATCATAGACAAACTTCAGGTCTCACAGGACGTACTTATAAAGATTTGCCCGAGCCACCGATGTGGGAGACCTAAGAAGAAGGAAACTTCTGGAAGGATGCATCTGACAGGCCGTAAAGCACACACAAACAAATCCTAGGGGAGTCGCATGAAGACCCAAGTAATAAAAGGAAGGGGGTAAGAAAACCCCTTCCCCCCCCTAAATCAAAAGGCCATCATCACAGGGATGAAGGTCCAGGTGGAATCCAAGGGAACCCAAGGCCCCTGTCTGACTCCCCCAAGCCCCAGAAATCAAACTTGGATACTCCAGGGCAGAGCCAGAGTCCATGCCCACCACCTGGGATAGGAAAGCCGAGTCCAAAAGAGAGGCCTCGGAAAAAGGGGATGGCTGAAAGGAAGAAAACTTGAAATCTCGGCAGGAGTAGGAGGCTCAACTGCCTCCACACCTGAAGTAGAAGGGGCCACATCTCGGGCTAAACTTTCCCAGACTCTGAAACCCTCAGATGTTTTGGAGCTGAAGACAGGGATAAAAACAGAAACTGGGCATACCACACCCAAATAGAAAAGAAGAGAAGGCAAGGTGGAATTCACACAATACCTGCCTGATATGGTTGAACTTCATTGGGAGGGCCAGAAAGAAGAGCCACATGAGTAGAGCAAACCCCACAGAACTTGGGGTCATAGGTTTCACTGCCCAACAGGCAGTATGACAGAGGCAGAAAAAATGATCATTACCCCATGGCATGGATGACAAACAGCCCTCAAACTCACACGGGGACAGCAGATTCGGAGGGAATATCCAAAGGCCACAGAAACCTGCAGGGAATTCCCAGACCTGAATGACTAAACAAGTAGGAACTGGGGACACTCCCTGGATATTATAAAGTAGGCCAACACAGCCTAATCATCGTAACGTATGTGGGCTTGGCAGGCCATGTGAACAAGCAAGTGAACCACCAGCGTGCCTCAACTAGCCAAAATGCTCACTCCAACCAGGGGCCTAGACATGGGGGGAAAAAAAAAAAAGACTGACTTGAAGTGAGGGAGTTTATTTGGTAGTTTTGAGGCTTCAGTCTTTGAATTCATCAGTGGTCTGTATTCAGCCCATCCTCCAAACAAAGACCCAAAAGTGATTCCATGCACCCGCCAAACCCCCCTGTTTATGAATGAAAAACGGTTTACACACGACTCACAAGTGTTGACGTTCGAACACTTCCGGAACAAGTGCTTTACTGACAAGTTTTGTTTGAACCACAATGCTATAAATGCTTCACTCACATACTACCACTACAAATAATCACCAACAGAACCTAAACACCTGACCTAACCTATGCCTATATATGCATAATATGCTAATTTATTATAATATTAATTTATATTTGAGAAAATTTGCATTTTGAATGAACAGTATGTAAAAATTTATGAATGCGTATGTGGGGTCGACCACTGAATGTAATGGACCGAGTCGAGGACGAGTTGCTGTATTGGTTCGCTGACATTCAGAATGGATGGTTTCCCGTGGGGTGGCGTGGTGTCACCTGCTCTCTGTGATGAGGCCAGATTCTGGCTCTAGTCCCCAGTAGGCCAAACAAAACTCCATAGCTGATATGACCTAACTGTTGGGAGCCATCACAGTGAAACAGCTTCAGGGAGCTGCAAGGGGCTCCCCCAAAGAAACAGTATTAGTAAACAGTGTTATTTCATTCATCACACTAGAAATAAGACCTTGGATAATAAATGAGCTAATATAATTACAACAATATAATATATACAATAATATTTACATTTACAACTGATTCAACAAGAAGCACACTGTTAGAAATACAAACAAAATTGTATCTAATTCAAGAATGTGAAAAAAATTGACTTGGTCTACACTTCACTTGCAACAAGTCTGTCCACAACACTCCTCCATAACAGGACAACTATTGTAAACATTTAAGCATATCTCTAAATAAAACAATAAAGCACTTTTGCCCAAGGAACTCTATAGATTGTTATCTATTTAATATCATCTATGATTATTGAATATCAAAATATTTGAAGTAAATGTTATTTAAAGGTCTTTTGATTTCAGTTCAAATACAACCTTAATGCACATTATGAGTACAGAACTCGCATGAACTTACAGGTATCATAAGGATAATGTTGCCATAAGTATGAAATTGATATACAATATTATAAACATAAATCTGATCACATCATTAAAATCTCTTATACTATGCAATAAACAAAAGGTATTTGAAGTAGTCATCAGAAGTATTAAAACTTAGTGAGTTTACAAATGGCATTTTAATATAGATTTGAAATTATAAATGTATACCTCTTAAAGATTTTTTAACAAAATATCACAATCACTTAAAATATTTAAATACCGTACAGTAACTGCATAAAAGGTATATTTTTATTATTCTACTTGGACTGGATAATACACGAGCAACAAGGATACCAATGGATTATTGAAATGCTAAAACTTTGCACAAGCTACTTTTCAAATAAATTTTAATCGATAAAAATGTACCAGTGCCATAAAACTTTGCATAAACACCCTAGAATTGTACAAGAAAAAAGTTTGATTTATCAGTTGACAGGATGAATCATATCTTAAACAGCCAAATTGTTGAACCTTTTTCAACCACTGAAAATCTGCTCAATTGAACTAAATCAATGAAAATACAGAGAATCCTATTGCTACTTTATGGACATTTCCCAGACATGAAGAGTTCAACTAATACAGTCAGGCTCATTTTCAACTCTCAGTTGAGAATTCCGGGTTTGAATCCTGGGTGGGACAAAAATGGTTGGGCGTGTCTCTTATCACCTAATGTCGCTGTCCACTTAGCAGTACTCGGGAGTTAGTCAGCGTGTTGTGGGGTTGCATCCTTGGGAGGGTCAGTAATTCGACCATGGGAAGAGGACCTCGATATTATCCTAACATGTACATATACACTGGCTGCTTGTCTCTCATCACAATGAATTATTATAACAAATTAAATTAAAAATCCCAAAATGTGAAGTGGAGATGCAAGCACAAGGCACATGAGAGTGACTATTTTAGCAATCCTTATCAGGTGCACAACATTGTTGCTCCTTGTCTAGTGTTAGTATAGCACTGCAATAACTTTTGGAAAATCTTGTGGTAAGGATATCCAGTACTCCATAAAAACCATAGTGTATTCCTTTACATGAGAACCCTTTATATGAAATTTGTTTATATTGTAATTTATTACAAATTAAACAATTTGTATGGAGCACTGTGTGGTTTGTATGGAGTACTGTGTGGTTTGTATGGAGCACTGTGTGGTTCGTATGGAGCACTGAGTGGTTTGTATGGAGTAGTGTGTGGTTTGTATGGAGTAGTGTGTGGTTTGTATGGAGTAGTGTGTGGTTTGTATGGAGTAGTGTGTGGTTTTGTTTCCCATTGTTGAGGACATGAAGCACATCAGGTTCATCAAAGTTTCACCCGCTCCCCACAAGGCCAACTACTGACCTTCTCCCAGGATACAACCTACAACAGTTGCCTAACTCCTGAGTACCTATTTATTGCTGGGTGAAGAGGCATTAGGTGACAGGAAATGTGCCCAAACTATTTTGTTCAACTGAAGGAATCGAACCAGATAACCTTTTGTTTGTGAAAGGTTGGCACGATGTTTGCCCTCGGCCAGTTACAAGTTAGATGACCCTGATCTTAAAATGTCAACGTCTGAGCTCAACTCACTAGTTAAAAAAAAAATAAAAAAAAAAACTGGTCTCGCAAGTAGACTGCACAAGAAAAAAAATTGGATTAAGCTTTAATGATTTGAATTAGCTGCACCAAAAGTAATACATTTCCAGCTATGTAGTAATATAAAGAACATTTTTATTTTCGACTAGCTGTACTCGGCCACACGTTGCTGTGGCTCGGCAACGCATGTGTATTGCTGAACCACAGCAACCTTCTCATGTCCCCCAGTCCTCCCGACCTTTCTCCCCTCCCCCGTCCCCCTTGTCCTCCCAACCATTCCCCACTCCCCCAGCCCCTTGTCCTCCCCACCATCCCCTCGTCCTCCCCACCATCTCCCACTCCCCCGTCCCCTCGTCCTTTCTACCACTACCCCCTCCCGTCCTCTCTTCCTTCCCACTACCCTGTCCCCTCGTCCTCCCCGCAATTCTCCATTCCCCATCCAATGCATTCCCAAATGATCTGATGTTCCCATCAGAAAATTGGGAACATGAAATGATCTGATGTTCCCATCACTGAAAAATAAGAACAGTTAAAAAAACAATGAAAACAATGAAAAATTAAAAAAATTAATTATACTCACGAAATGAATGGTATGGTAAACAACACAGTTCAATTCTAATGCAATGTCACACAAAATAGTTAAATCAAAATGAACATAAATCAAAATCTATGAAAATTCAATTTATCAATGCAATCAGAAACATTTAAATGGAATCATAACATATTTAGTATAGCGTGTGATGCTCATACGTGCAACAGATGATGCTGTTTTACAAAAAAGCATGGTTTTACCTGTCACAGGTGTGGCATCTATATGGTAGATGAATAAAAACCCGCGCATATTCGAATGGAACGTTGTGTCAAAATTTCAAAGTAATTTGTGAAGAACTTTCGGAAATAACAGCGTGTGTTGATCTTATGTCCAACAGATGGCGCTGTTTTTTTTAAAAAGCATGTTTTTTCCTGTCACAGGTGAGCACAGGTGAGGCATGTATGTAGTAGGTATATAAAAATGCGCACCTATTCGAATGCAACGTTGTTTAAAAATTTCAAAGCAAATGATAAAGAGATTTCGAAGATTTCATTCACAAGTTAAAAAAAAAAAAAATCATTTTTTCTCGTCACAGATGTGACATCTATATACAGTAGTATGTATATAAAATCCGCTCGGATGCAAATGGAACGTGTGAAAATTTCAAAGCATTTGGTGAAGAACTTTTGCAGTTTAGCGCTTTTGAACAAACGAACATTTACATTTTCATTTATATAGAGTGCAGGCCCACATTTAGAAACAAAATTCATAATAAAATAAGAGCATAAACACTGAGGCTCTAGTGGAATACCAACAATGGTTAGGAACATAGTTCTGTAAGTGATTTTGTGTTGAACTGGTTTTTGTTTTGCATTCTCAAAAATAATCATATGTATACAAAAAGATATTGTATAGTTAAATCACACAAGTACCCCACTGTATGCTGTATATGAACAAAACAATCTTATACATGTGGTAATTGCCCATTACTCTCTTATGTCCAAGTATACTGTATATTATATTCATGTCATTATTTGACTAAAGTAGTTATATTTATGGATTAGACAGTTTATCTGAATTTAATAAATCAATACAAATAAGGATTGCTAACTACTGCATTTATAAGAACCTGATATAAATATTTTTAAATGTAAAAATTATACACTTCTGGTTATGCCATTTCAATCTTTGATGACACAAGTAAAAAGCTGTTTACAAGTATGGGGACCTTTGAATGAGGAAATTTCCACCTCAATGGATATACTGTGCTGTACTAACATCAAAATTAAACTAATTGTAAAAAACAAAACAACAAAAGTTGAAAACAAATTACTGCACTTGGCTAATGCACTATAAGCAGGTGTTGGATGCAAGAGCAAATGGATAACATGTGTGTCTAGAAGAAATGTTTATATAAGCACTTTTACTTACTCTAACATTGTTTTCCTTGGTCTTAAGATGGCTGAGTTGTAAAAATACCAATACTGTATACACTTTGGTTCACTGGAGCCTGAAGGTTGAACTTTGCAACCTAAGCAGCAGCTCTCCACAAAATTAGAATATGGGCAGGTACAGTATGTGATTACAGTACTGTATTGTACTCTGCTGTAGAGCCTGTGGCTATGACACCTGTTAATACAGTATACATGCCTGTAGTATATTTATATAGAACATTGCATCTTGAGTCACAAATATTTTACTTAAGCATAGTGATACACTTTCACTTACCTGCTAAACAATTTAATTCTGTTGACATGGTGCAGAATAACTGTATAAATCAAATGGCATTTCATTTAATATGGATTTTCTTTTTCAAATTTATTATAATACAGGTAAAGGAAGAAATGGAAGGTATGCTGTCCACAAGTCGAGATGATGGTGGTGAGGGTTTTATATAGCATTTGCAACTGATAAAACACATGATGTCACTGACAGACTGCACAAGGAGAGGGGGTGGCAAGTCTTATAGTCAAAGTTGATTATTGCTGTAATAAAGTTCACTTAATGCTCAGCATTCTCTCTCAACTCCAGAGCTCTCAGTTCCTGAGACGGTGGTGGAACCAATCGTATTGGCGTTTGCCTGTCCATTGGAGACTTTTGGCGTCATGGAGAGGGGTGGGGGGACCTGCTGCTTGGGTAACTTCTCCTCCGTACCAACCTACCCTGGCTTTGCACCCTGGAGAGGCCACTCCAGACCGACAACCAGAGCGCAACTCCATAGTCGCCCGAGACTGATGGATGCCTACTATATAGAAAGTGGATACATATTTGAGAGAGAATGCTGAGCATTAAGTGGAAGGGTTTCCCCTCTATGATTTAAGTCAAGAGCTGGACAAATTATTTTGACATCCTTATTGATGTACAGTATTTAGGTCTGTAAATGTATCATATATTTGATTACTTGTAATGGTTAACCATTATTATGTATAATTAGAGGGAATACTAGCTGTGTCCAGGTTTCTTCCCCACACCCCCTCCCCTTCTCCAATTTTCTCTCCCCTACACCTATTGCCTTCCTTCTCTCCCTTTCTCTCGTAACAATTATATAACAAAGCACTGAAACTTGTGAATAAGTGTTTGGGAAACACAATCAATATTTCAGATTTGATTTCATGAACATTGTACAGGAGGGGTGGGCATTGTGGGTGGGTTTAGATGCAAATATTTTTTAAAAGTGTGGCACTGGAGTCGACTCTGTCTGGCCTATGACACTTTCCTACCTTCATGTGTGAAATTTGGGAGATGCCAGCCCCAAGGATTTGGCCAACAACCTTTGCCAGATAGACAACTTCTATTGATATAGATGAGGTTCTAAAGCATGTTTATGCTGAATAACTGTTACGTTTTTGTACAAGCAGACATCTCGGTTCATGGAAGGTTTCTAGCATGTACATTACTATGTAATGAACATAATGTTCACAAAAAGCTAGTTTACAAAAATAAAAATAAAAAGTTGTAGGCTCCGTTGCAATAAACTGTCAAGCAACAAAGTACCAGTAATTGTACCCAATGATGTACTGTCATTTAACTCAAATTCTAGTTTATATTTTATTATCTTTAACTGTAAATGGCAGTAGGAAGACATGACAGCTATAGATGCCCACAAAGCACTACTTTAGATGAAATGGAGAGATGATGATGCCTCCTTTTTAACTAATTTGTTTATGGATACACTTGCATAGCAAAACTGTTAAGTCTGCCTCACTCTCCAAATTATGCTCTCAATCAATGCATATTCCACTTTTTTATTTTGTTTTACTTGCCAATTTTCTTTCATGGCTAGTGTCGTACTTTATACTTTACCCCTTGTATAAATTGTCCTTAGGACAGTCTATATTGTTGATACACATTCTTGCTTCACAGTACAGGAATTTTTTACTCACCTAGTTGTGTTTACTGGGATTGAGCTTCGACTCTTTGGTCCCGCATATCAAAAAAGCCGAGGTCTGTGTCTGTGAAGGACAGTAAATATTCACAAGCTTTAAATTTGAAAAAATACAAAAATGTAATTTTCAGAGGGAGCCAAGGTATCAATGATATTGAGAAAAAAAATCATTGAGTAGATTGGCTCTTAGCACCAGGAGAAAATCTAAATACTCCACACACATTTATATTATTTTCCAAACATTTTTTTTTTAAGTTATACAATTCAGGTACAAACATATAAAATATATATAATTATGTACAGTACTTACTGTTTTGGTATACAACATTTATCCTTGTAAACTGCCTGATCCAACTTAAGACCTTGCCTCAGAACTCTCATCTAGCAAAGAACTCAATAATTTTGATTTTCCATCTTTTGTTATATAACAAAAGTGCTAATGTCAACACCACTCCTCAGGCAGCATCCTCACTCCCCAGCCAGCTAGGATCACTGCTCTATTAATCATTTTTATTCATGTTAACATATGTCTTCTTTTTTGTCATGTCAGAATGCTCTTGCTGGTAGACATCTTTTCTACTACAAATAAAGCAGTATCCAAAGAAAAGTGGATAAAAATCCATCAAGTAATCAAAGGTCAGCCACTCGAGCACAGAGGGAAGTAGAAATGATAAACCCAGGTGCACCCCATGTCGGTGGGACGTGATACCCATAGAACAAATGAAATGTTCTATTAAGTACTACATAATATTTAGCATAGTTTAAGCACAGTAAATGACTTATAAAATAAAACCATTATTTTATATTAATACTGTGCTATATTTACTTATATACTCTATTCTATGAAAGGGAAAAATAGAATATTTAAAAATTTTGATAAAAAAATACTATGTAGGTGTGTTCAGATTCCTTGCAATTTTTAAGTTTGTTTCAGTTCAGACCTCTCTTCCAAATTCTTTCATTAAACTGTATGTAAAGTTTCTGCAATACTGTACAGTACTGTACTGGAGATATTGAGGGCCAGATTTTTTTTTAGGTCACATTGCATTTGTTATTTATTTTACATTGCTTTTTTACAGAACTTGAGGGATAACCATACTAAGAATCTTTCCAACATTTCAGCAATTAACAATCCTAAAACATTTATGTTTGACTGATATAAAACTTGACATCTTGTTTCTTCAACAACACTTCTCTCTGGTTCTCCAACACTTCAGTGTGATGGCTGATTAATAACTGAAGTGTTTTGTAGTCTTATAAATTAAAGGAGGAGTATTTTCACAAAATTTTACCTAGCATTAGTTTTAAAGCATATATGTCTGAAACATTGAGAAATACTTGATAAAATTTCTGGATCAGCAATCCCTTTCTAGGAATTGAGAAGGAACACATGATGTTGACACATATATTGATACAATAAAATGAAGTTCAATGTTCCAATTGGAATTTGACCTCACACTGTAACAAGCCTTGAATATGTCCAGGTACAATACAGGCTACCAATGGTTAAGCACAGTAATACTTGGGAGGATTTGACTGATTCACACTAGCATGAATGAAAAAGCTATATATTGGGCATGTGACTGACAATATACACAAATTTGTGGATCATACACAAAATTGGTTTTGTGTATGATCCTGTTTCTGAAAGTTTATAACTTTAATCCCTTAAAACACTACTTTTCGTGTTTTAAACACGCGTAAGGCCAAACTAACAATAGATTTGATATAGAAATTACAGTACATTTAAAGAAAAGATAGGATACATTTTTCATGAATTTGCAGCAACGTGTGCAAACAATTTAGCTATAATGTGCCAATCTGTATTGTATGAAATAAATATAATTCATACATAAAATCGAAACTGGGTTGTAAACAAAAAAAAACCATCTCTCTCCTAGAAGGATGACACCCAAATGCAACAAATGCCAGCACAAAAAATGAAAAAAGTCTCTTGCAGTGTATTTACAAGTCTGACAAATGTTTCTTAGCTTACATTCCAATATATCAATGAAAAATATATTTGTAATTTATGATGCAACATCAAAATACATCAATGTAGATAAGCGAGTGCAATATTATCAATTGAACATATTCCACAAATAAATACATTTCACAAAACTGAGTTACATAGGTTTTCAGAGTAATAACAATGATTAATTATGGTAGGTAAAGACAGCCACATATCAAATATAGTCTAATAACATGATTCCATTACTCTATTCCTTAATGGGTTCACTGCAGAACTTCAAATTCTTCGTCATCAGAATCAAACTGGTGATCTTCAAACTCCACATCTGAAATTATGATTACATTATGATAAATATGATCATTGAGTATAATAACAATGATAAAAACAAATATGATACAAATTTAATCACTAAAAAAATTATGAATAAAATTCACTGTACAGTAATGTATTTTATCAATCAGCATTACATATAGACAATTGGAACAAAACAAGTGAGAAGGTTGTGGAGGCCAAAACCACCATTAGTTTCAAAGTATCATATAACAAGGAGTACAGGACACCACGAATGTATTTCTCATCCTCTAACTACACTTAGGTAATTACTGTACACACAGAAATAATCACACACACACACACATCTCTAAATGGAGGTGCACAGATGGAAGAAGTACTGCACCCAGCAATGTTAGTAAATTGTAAATGTTAAAGTTGGGAAATTATGATCAATACTTTTCATGCAAAAATGGAGAGAAGCTAAAACGCAACCTTGCTTAAGTCAAACATTTAAATGAGAATAGGAATGAGGAATAATTAATATTTTTTTTTTATTTACAGTGACACCTCAACTTACGAATGCCCCCATTTACGAACTTTTCGGGTTAGGAGCCCAATTTCTTCATAAAATTTGAATTAGGATACGAGTTTTGCCTTGAGTAACGTAGTTTGTTGATGCGCATATGGACGACCTAGCTCGTGGTTCCTGGTGGCATGGTTGCTGCACTTCAGTTTACGAGTGCCTCTTGCTTAGTGACGATCGAGTTTGAATTCTTTGTAAAGAATTTCATTTTTTTTTGGTTTTAAACATAACATTTATTATTATATATCACACCAGGGGTTGCAAGAAAGTCAGTAGTAAGGTTCAACCAAAGAAAACACATGTGAGGATGACCATAGAGCAAAAACAAGAGATCATTCGTAAACATGAAAATGGTACACGGATTGTTGAACTAGCTAGGCAGTACAACAAATCTATGTCAATAATAAGCACTGTAATTGCTAAGAAAAAGGACATTATGAGTGCTAAAGTGGCAAAAGGCATATCAATAATCACAAAACAAAGAACACAAACACTTGAGGATGTTGAAAAGTTGTTATTAATTTAGATACACAACAAGGAGTTAGCAGGTGATAGCATTGCAGAGGCCATCATTTGTGAAAAAGCAAGGCTATTGCATGAAGACCTTATAAAGAAAACTCCTGGAACAAGTGATGCAGATACAAAAGAGTTTAGGGTGAGCAGGGGATGGTTTGAAAAATTTAGAAAAAGAAGTGGCATTCACAGTGTTGTGAGAGTTGTGAGTTGATGGAGGAACACAGCAAAGAACTGACCACTGGAGAACTCCTAACCTTTCACAAGGAACAGCAACAAGAGACAGCTTGTTGTCTTGTTGTCAACCAACCAGGTAACAGCTGAGGAAATTTCTTCAGGGGGGAGGAGGACAGAATGTACAGAATGTCCCTTCCTCAACAATTAACAAGTGATGTGAACTATGAGAAGAAATGCAAAGTTTTGTTGAAACGACTCACCCAGAGCAAGCTGCAGTAGGCCATTGCTTTAATCTTTTTAAAGACACTGTGATGCCTCACTACAGATAAGTGTTAAGACATAAGGAAAAACTCTATGGCAAGGTTCTTAGTGACACAAACAAGCAGTGAGTCACAATCAGGGGCCTAGTGGTATGCAGGCAAAACATAGGAGAGAGAGTACCCCAGACAAGTCATCAGTGTCTGATGATATAACGGAAGGGGACTCCCCTTCCAAACACTAACACCTCTCCTCCTCCTCTCCTCACCGTCTTCCATACACCAACAGGAATCACTAATAAAAGTAAGCTATGACTTGCACATAGTATAGTACTAAATATTTGTGTTTATTAGGTCTGAAATGTATTTTGAAGTTAATATTTTTGGGAGTGTGGAATGGATCATTTCAATTTACATTATTTCTTATGGGATTCGTTTCGGGTTGTGAATTTTCGGGTTACGAGCCGTCTCTGGGAATGGATTAAATTCATAAATGGAGGGGCCACTGTACTTATTACTAAAAAATAATAAATAAATAAATAAATACGGTGAACCAAACCAGAATCATTTTCCTCGATGTTTCAAAGTTTGAACACAAACCACTAGATATATAGAACTTTACCAAAGAGAATTATTAGACAAAAACACTGTACTGTATTTCATGCCAATGACAGTAAAGGTCAATTATAATATTAGAAAACTCTTTAAATCATACTAATTCCAGAAGCTCCCTCAAAAGACGAGTCATCCTTCATGTAGTCAGGTCTGGTGGGGACCAATTCAAAGAGTGGCGTCTTCTCAGCATCTATGAGCTCTTGCCTCATTCGATTGCATAAATCATCAAATTCTTTCTCTGAACCACAGTAAAAGCACTGTAAAAAATATAAATTATTTTTTAAAATCAATTAATGAATTGGATCATGTATATCTTTCCTACATTTTCTTTCTCTAGAAGGTATGACATTTGCTTCCAAGAATGTGAATATATAAATAAAATAATTATTTACTGTATAAAATGCATAAAACCAGCATTGAACGTAATGAAACACAAATTTCTGAGCAAGTCCCAGTGGCTACCTAAAGATATCTTGCTGACATGGTTCCCAACTACAGTAGTTGGTTGCATCAGTCGCAGAGTTCTCGTATGCCTACCAGAGACCAGAGCCAGAACCTAGCCCCTTCAAAGAGGCACAAGGAGTAGGGAAGCAGATGAGGCTTTGCCACCTCACCAGAGAAGGCATCCAGAAAGTCAGCAAATCCAAACAGACCACTGCTGTGTTCAAGAGAGACCGAAGCCTTGCAACCTGCCTAATAAACTTCCCCAACTATGTAAACAAATTATCGAATCTCTCGAGACTATTGTGCACACGTTCATCCCCCTTCCCCCGCTTATTTGGAGGAGGAAGGGATTCACAGTATCCAAGGGCCCAAGCCCTATGTTCTGGGGCAAATGCACACAAAATCCTCATCCGACAATCTGGGGCCAGATTCACAAAGCAGTTACACAAGTACTTATGAACGTGTACATCTTTCCTCAATCTTTGACGGCTTTGGTTACATTTATTAAACAGTTTACATGCATGAACACTTCCCAATCAACAGTTGTTATTGTTATAAACAGCCTCCTGGTGTTTCAGAGCTCATTAACTGTTTAATAATTGTAAACAAAGCCGCCAAAGATTGAGAAAAGATGTACAGGTTCATAAGTGCTTGCGTAACTACTACATGAATCTGGCCCCAGGAAGGGACGGAGGGAATCAGGCAGCCACGTGGACTCGCCCAGAAATTGGAGTTTCATTGCATTCAACACTGATTTTCTAGAGAGAGCCTCATGTGGTTTCCTGAAGCTTAACTACCCACAAAGAAAAAAAAAATGCATGGATCCACCAGTGAGGCGGGAGAACAGCAGGCAGTCAAGACAATGATGAGACACCAGGCCAAGAAATATGACCAAAGGCCACACAATGTGGAAGATGAGGCAAAACTAAATACTGGGCCTCCAGAACCCTGTTAGACTGACAAAACCTCCGAGCCTGAATATCATCCCAGAACATACAGTATTAAGAAAAAAGTTGTCAGAGCAGCATACTTTCAAACAGCATGGGCATGAGGGCTAGCTAGATTAACACTGCGGACGACCTGAGAAACACGAGCCATGGAATGGGGAAACAAGGACAGAGGATCCACCCACAAAGCATCCTCCAAGGCAGATTGGTGGCACAAAGGTAACAGCAAAGCTGCCTCTAGAAACAGCACATGATGCATCCCCGGCTGAATCAACCAAGCATCAACAACCAAAAAACCCTCCAGAAGCTAGCCAACTCATTCTTCACCAGAAAAGAAAGAGCAGGCTGCAAACAAACAAAATGCCCAGCATGGCCAAAAAAAACAAACCTGCACCTCAAGAAGAAAGCATGAAGCTCCCTAACTTAAGAACCAGAGGCAAGAACCACCAAATAGAGAGAGCTTGAGATAAAGAACCACAGACTAAAGGGGGACAGCATAAACCGAGAAGAGGACAGGAAAGAAAGAATGCAGTCCAAAGACCAAGCAGGCTCAGGCAGTGCATTAGCCGGCTAGAGGTGAAACAATGAGTGAGACAACTCGTAAAAAGACACCGAGGTAGTATTTATGTCTGCAGCGGCTCTACTAGCACCAATATGCTTGTGCCGGTGTTTTGATCGGCAAGTTAAGAAAGAAATGAGAGCACTACACGCTCAGAAATAGAAAAGCAATGACGAAGAGAAAGGAAACAGTGAAAAAGAGCTCCAAGAATCCTCATACTCCTGCAGGCATGACACCATTAAAGTAACCACCTGCTCACGATAATAATGATGATAAAGTCACACCAAAAAGTCCAGACGCAAAGAGTGGAGGACAAACTGGCGAACTATGTCATCAGGCCGATCTTCTGAAAAAAGAAAGAACCATGTAAAAACACCTGGGTTTGGACACCAAGCAAGCCGTGTTGGAAACGAAGACTGAGTTTGCCACCAAAGAACCCGAAGGACCACTTTTCCTTGGAAGGACTCCAACCTCACCAGGACCCAGAGCAATAGCTGGGCCAGGAAGGGGGGGGGGGGAGAAAGAGGTACAAGAATCCCCACCTCTACTGGTTCATCTGAAATGCATCCACAACGAAGGCCTTGCTATTGGGTTATGGAGCTGTGCAAAGAGAAAGGTGCCGATTCCAAACAATGCAAAGAGGTTCACTTTGGGGGCCCCCAAACGTCTTGCAAAGCCATAAGGAGGAGGCAGCATTGATGGACTACTCCATGGAGATGGAAGTAACGGGAACAGACCATACACGAGAGCATTAGATACTCCCCGAATGTGAAACGTGTGGAGAACCAAACCCGAGAATCCAGAAGAAGAGCTATTTACAGCGTCTAACTTCAATGGACAATGGATCGAAGAGAGCACCCCCTGGTTCAGACAATAGACCACTGAGGTACCTTTGAAATGGAGCCAGAACATGGAGCCCAGAGGACTCTGAAATCTCCTCAGAGTATGCCACACAGTGGCAAATTCCCGCACCGCACTATGTGCCTGACGAAAAGGGAGAGACTGACGACCTCAAGCAGCCTGATGAGCACTGGTCATGAAGCTCCAGCCTAGTGATGAGGCTGAAGACGTCGAGCGAGGAAGATGCCAGGGAATCAAACCCTGAAAAGCCCAAAGAGGAAGCCAGCGGCACAGCAGCCAGCAAAGTGCCAACAGAGTCCAAACTCAATGGTCAGGGCAGCAGCAAAATGACAACATTGGAGGAACCAGAACAGCCTCTGAAGCCATATCCTGCCTAGTAGAAAAACCAAGCGGGCAAAGTTCAGGTTCCCACACAACAGCTAGAGCATCCAACCGAGTCACCTGGGGCTGCTTCAACACCAACTCTTGACATTTTTTATTTAAACTCTGTAATTTTTTTTATTTGGTGGGAGTAACCAGATTTCAGAAACACAGAATATGAAAGGGTTAGAAACTCAATGTACTGTACATACCAAAGCAAGAGAAGGGTCCAAGTGTTCAAAGGGCATACGCTGAGCATAAGGGCAGTGGTACGACTTATCTAACTCAACTTCTTCTTCAGTCCTTTTTTTCCCTGTACTTCCAGCCTCCTGTGTTGTGTGGGGATCAAGGAACACCAACTCATCACCTAAAACAATTAATTTATAAAACAAATAATTGATAAAACAGACAATTTGAAAGACTAAGGTTTTATAAATATACTGTATATGTATGTAATGTAACAATTCTACTATTAAAATGTGCGTTCCTAGACTATATGTTAGTTTTCTTTGCTTGCCACATTTGCTGGCTTGCCAACATTACCAACAGGTCTGCCACCTCTAAGTCTCCACACTCAATACACTTGTGATTCCAAAAGATCATACAACTTAGGTTATACCAGTATTCATTCATTACCAAAACCTATTACATTTACCAAGTAGACTCATTCATATTCAACAAAAGTGTCACTATCAAAGAGTCAAAAAACCAACATTGAATGTAATGAAACGCCATTTTCTGGGCTGAACAGAGCGCACAGCACTGCTGTTCAGCGCGTGACCACAGCATCGCCTAATAATGTCCTTTTTTCACGAGTTTTCAGCTGTGGAGTTTTCAGTTGCATATACGCCTGGGGACCATTCAGGCTTGTTTGTATTATATATATATATATATTTATTTATTTTTTCAATGCAGAATTGTATTGAAAAATGCAACCTACATCCTCAAAATATCCAAAGAATTCCCCCATAAAGTAAACAACCAAAGGTGCAAAATTGCTCTTTTCACCTTTGTAAAAGGTGGGGTTCTAGCTCTGGTGTCCAGTAGACATATCTTCTTGAGGTTATCTTGAGATGATTTCTGGGCTTAGTGTCCCCATGGCCCGGTCCTCAACCAGGCCTCCTCTTTGTTACACATCCTCAGGAAGCAACCTGTAGCATCTGTCTTAACTCCCAGGTACCTATTTACTGCTAGGTGAACAGGTTCATCAGGATGAAAGAAACTGTGCCCATTTGTTTCTGCCTCCACCGGTGATCAAACCCAGAACCTTAGGACTACGAATCCTAAGTGTTGTCCAGTCAGCTGTCAGGTCCCAGGCATACAAAAACTCTGCGACTGAGGACTCCAGGTAGTGTGGCACTTAATAAGTAGGCTTGCTTTAGGGATTCGATGAGGCTCCCCACAGAAAAGGACATATGAATCATCACCCTATGAAGCAATAGCTCTGATAGCCACACCCTCATGCCAACAACTGGCTGCAGAGCGAGGGTGTAGAAATATTTAAATTACACACATTATGCAGTACCATTAGTACAGGGACCACCATAGTACCCATACCTAATTAACAATGTAAAGATAATTGGAGAGAAACCAAAAATGAACTCTGAACACCCGTGTTCAGAGATTTGACACAAGGTTGGAACTACAGTATATCAAAATTTGAGGAGGCAATGGAGACTAACTACATTCACATCTTTATATGTAGATACAATAAAAGAGCAAAAGTTTTGAGGGCAATTGCAACAGACCACCAACAGCTAAATACCCAGGTGCAAGAGCTGGATGCCATTCCCATAAAGATGAATACAGTAGTAAGGACACACAAGCAGTGCTAAAAAGCCTGGTTACTGTCAAATGTAAATTTTTGTTATTTATGTACAGTATACAATACAGTGGGGCCTCGATTTACGATGGTAATTCGTTCCCAGAGACGTATCGTAAGTTGAAATGATTTTTCCCATGAGAAAGAGAGAATTGAATTAATCCATTCCACACCCTCAAAAATATCAACTTAAAAAAACATTCTATACTGAATAATTTTTTTTTCTCTAACTACAATACAGTACATATGTTTAGTTTACCTTTATGGAGGACTCTTGATGGCGTATGGAAGATGGTGATAAGGGGGAAGGAGAGGTGTTACTGTTTAGAAGGGGAGTCCCCTTCCATTATGACATCAGGCTGTGAGGACTTCTCTGGGGTACACATTCTGGCACGTTTTGCCTGTTTACCACTAGGACCTGCTTCTGACTCACTGCTTGATTTTCTCACTAGAAATCGTTCTATTGAAGATTGTTTCTCTCTTCTTTGCAACACTTGTCTGTAGTGAGGCATCACATTGTCATTAAGAAGATCAATGCAACGGCCTACTACAGCTTTATCCGAGTGATTCTTTTCAGCAAAACTTTGCAGTCCTTCCCATACTGCACACATTTTCTTAATTAATGAGGAAGGGACATCCTCTACTGCTGCCTCCTTCTCCTCCTCCCCTGAAGATTTATTGTACTGCCTCGCTAGTTCAACAACACGAGTAGCATTTTCATGTTTACGAATGATCTCTTGTTTTTCCTCTATGGTCATTCTTACATGTGTTTTCATATGTTGAACCTTACCACTGACTTTCTTAGGACCATGGCGTGGTATATAATAATCCGTTTTATATTCAAAAAGCAAAAAAAATCACCACAAAAATGGAATTTCTTATAAGCGTGATCGTCACTAAGAGGGCGGCTCTAGTAAACTGAGGCAGGTCAGCCTGCGCGACCGGGAAATATACGCTCGGTCGACCCAAACGTGTATCAACAAATATCGTTAGTCAACGACACTATCATAAGTCGAGTCACATTTTTCGATCAAATTTACATAGTAACTCGAAATTATCGTCGGGGCAATCGTAAGTCGAGGTGCCACTGTAATTCATTGGCTGATATACATTAAATAAAAGCTTTATAAACTGCACATAATACAATACATTTACATAATATACAAGTGAGAGAATTCATGATAATTAATCTTATAAAGTAACCTGTCTAAATAGTTAACAGCCTTTCCCTGTCAAAGACTAATAAAAACCTTCAGTATATTATTACTGTAGGTGCTTGCAAAATGCCTTGCAGGAAGCCAGTACTAATTAAATTTTAGTTGAGCTTTAAAAGATTCAATATGAACTAAGATTCCAGTTTTCTACTCTAGAGACAGATACTGTAAAATGTTTAACTGTTACCTGAATTGCAGTGTTTATATTGAAAGTAGTTAAGCATACCTAATATAATGTAAAAACTTACCCATAAAACCAATAAAATATGATGCATGGTTAGGCTTTCCACCTATGAGTCCCAAGGATTGTGGCATCTTGAAACATTTCTGTAGAAAATTATAAATTGTCAAAAACTATTAAGTAATATTCATTATTTTTCAGTTTCTTTAACACTACAAAATGTAGTGTAAAACTCTCAATGTAATTCCTAAATTTATCCTAGATTTAGATCTATTACAGTATACTATAACTTCTTTCTGAAGTATCCCACTAGTTGCTCCGTAAGACAAAATCTATAGCATTTGTATATAGGATCAGCAACAGCTAGGCAGGTCAACATTTAGCACCAGCACAACAGGAAACTTTCACACTGTCCTATTCTGATCATGCTGGCATTAGGAAGACGGTGGAGAATATTCCACCAAGCCTAGAGTGTAGACAGAAAACTGCTTACCATAAAACCCAAAACCCTACCCAAGGGACAATTTGCCAACACCGAGATAGCCAAGCTGTGTCCTAAAAAACTACCTTGAGTAAATACTACCTTATCTTTGTTCGGGCTCAGGCTACTCTGTCCTTCAATATATCATACTCTGCATAATTGGTAAGATGAGCTCTCCTCATATGTTACCTAGGGCCT
The DNA here is from genome assembly GCF_040958095.1 of Procambarus clarkii. Lineage (NCBI taxonomy): Eukaryota > Metazoa > Arthropoda > Malacostraca > Decapoda > Cambaridae > Procambarus > Procambarus clarkii. The sequence goes on along the minus strand of NC_091159.1, from coordinate 42,743,555 downwards.
TAGTCTCTCTTATGTTCACCCGAGTAAATGCATTCTGTATCAACAACAGAAGGTGCATTCTGCATTCATGTTAGTTTTCTGGCACCTTCTCATAGTTCTCCAATCTGCATAATGATATATTGTCCTGAACAGGCTTTTCTAATGGCATTCTACACCGGCATGGTAGGGTTTCAAGCGCATGTGGCTCTGTTCATCATGCTACATCTTCCCCAGAAACGCGTTACACTACCCTGCAGCACAAATATCCTTTGCCTTTCTGTCTTGTAGTCTGAGTGGGCCTTGCAGAGCAGTACAGTATCCTAGTAGCTTAGCAATTGTTTGTGTTGCTAGGTTCTACCCGAGGTTTTGGTAAGCACTTAATGACTAAATTTGAGCAGGATTGAATAGTTTCCACCTTTTCCTTAGTACCCATTTGATTTGGTGAGACAGTTTGAAAAATTTGCCTTTGAGTCAGGAAAGTGTCTCGATATGCCTGCCTGTTGCTGATCCTATCAAGAGGTGATTAGGCTCTTACCTCAGGAAGCGACAATGTATAGTTCAGAGAAAAACATATTTTATAACTGAAAGCTAGTTTTATAGGATCTAATCAGCACAAATCTCTAAAGATGCTTTGCCAAGTCATACAGTACATGAATATTGCAAATATTCATTGTATTTTAAGATTTTATCTGCTTAATTTTATTACTAAAGCAAAAAGAGCAGACTATTTTTTACAAAATGTTATAGAAAAGTTTCATATTTCAGTTAGCCACATTGGGATCATTTTCAAATGTTCAAGTAACACCAATCGATGAAAAGGCTTCATTAAAGCAAAGGAATTAAAAACTTTTCAATAATGAAGCACAGTAACCCTAAGAATGGTCCGCTATGCTGATAAATTAATCACCCATCTTATAGTTTAATGCCATTATAAATCAACCATATGCATAATTAACTCAATTAGCACCTGAATAAAAAGTTGACCACTGATATAATGCAAGCCGAGGTTAGACTTGCATTGTGTTGTGTAAAAGTTGGCCACTAGTGTATATGTAATACAAGCAGAGGATTGACTTACATGGTGTAATGTTAACCACTGGTGTAATACAAGCAGAGGGTTGACTTACATGGTGTAATGTTAACTACTGGTGTAATACAAGCAGAGGGTTGACTTACATGGTGTAATGTTAACCACTGGTGTAATACAAGCAGAGAATTGACTTACATGGTGTAATGTTAACTACTGGTGTAATACAAGCAGAGGGTTGACTTACATGGTGTAATGTTAACCACTGGTGTAATACAAGCAGAGGGTTGACTTACATGGTGTAATGTTAACTACTGGTGTAATACAAGCAGAGAATTGACTTACATGGTGTAATGTTAACCACTGGTGTAATACAAGCAGAGAATTGACTTACATGGTGTAATGTTAACCATTGGTGTAATACAAGCAGAGGGTTGACTTACATAATATGATACAAAAGGTTGACCACTGGTGTAATACAAACAGAAGGCTGACTTCCATGGCAATTACCTAAGTGTAGTTACAGTATGAGAGCTACGCTCGTGGTGTCCCGTCTTCTCAGCACTATTTGTCATATAACACCTTGAAACTACTGATGGCTTTGGCCTCCACCACCTTCCCACCTAACTAATTCCAACTGTCTACCACTCTGAATTGGCCTGGTTTTGTTTTACACATGTCTGCTACCCCTTTCTTTAAATTTCAAATTTCTAGATTTCCCACTGCTGTGTAGTTGTTTCGTGCTTCTCTGTATTGTTCTTATGTTTGCTGGTTCGTCCTCTTCCTATATTGATTCAATTTTTGTGTCTTTTGATCTCTGGCCCTTTTAAAATTTCTGTTGAACCAATCCCGTTTCCTAGTTCTGCATCTCTTGTTTTGGTATAAAAAAATGAGTGCCTTCATCATATATTTAAAGAAATTTTGACATTTACTTCTTTGCCCAACAGCAAGTCTTCCCAATCAAATTCATTAAAGAACTTTTTAAATTCCCCATAGTGTCTTCTCCTGAAATCAGGTTTTTCAACTGCTTCAACTTCCTCTTTCTCTTTTAGATTATAACACATTGCATACTTTATTCCCAAATGGACATTGGTCACTTTTGCCCAAAAGGGGGGAGGTACTAAATGTCAAATATATCTTATTTTCTTGTGAATATCAAATCCAACATGAAAGGAATATCCCCTTCCCTCATCCTCGTAGCTTGTTTAACCTGTTGATACATAAATGTCTCTAGGATGAGGTTTACGAATCTACAGATCCAAAAGTCCTTTGTTTTAGTTTCATAGGCCTCCCGGTCTATGGATTTCAAGCTGAAGTTACCGACTACCAGCAGTCGTGATCGATCTTTATCCGCTCTTGCCATAATCTCTCATGATTGTTATGGGGCCCTCTCACAGCTCCTCTGTCCATGTGTTGCATGATGGCGGACTGTAGGTGTTTATGATTATCCGTATATCATGCTGATCACAAATCGCCAGTGTTATTATGTTGACTTCTCATTGATTGACAATTATTATTTTGTTTTCTTTTAGGTGTTCTTTCATGAGCACAGCAATGCCTCTACCTTAACTAATTTTTCTATCCTGTCTCCAAATTCAGTAGCCCCTTGGGAATACTACTTGACATTAGACTTGCTTTTTGGCAAAGCAGCACTTCATAGCAACCTGGTTCACACTGCTCTTGTTTTCAATGCTTCTGGTGTTTATTCAATTTCCTGTTCTTCTTGTCCTAAAATACATACTCTCTGAAAGAATGCTCTCTTCCATCAAGTTAGGACCTGAAATCTTCATATAGCTTAATCTTATTACAAAATAATCTTTTCTGCTTCTACTCTCTCCAGACACCATCTTATTGAATTGGCTCTCATGCACAACATGCCCAACACAAACCTTACTCCTGGCTTTGTTGCTGTTGACTCTTGCCTTTCTCGGCACACAGTTAAATGATCTAATCGTCTTAGCAAGCATGATCCTTTATTATTGTGTTAGTTTGGGTTTTCATGCTTTACTTCTCCACTTACTCCTCACCTTCCCTCTTGCCTTATATTGGCTCCTTCTTCAAGTCTTGCTCAGTTACAACTCGAGAAAGATCCAAGACAAACCAAAATGTCATCACTTTCATTTAATGTGTGTTTGGGTAATTTGTTTTCACCCAAATTTTTCTGACTTTCTCTGCAAGTACAATATATGATTACATTTGATCGTTAATCAATGTGATCAGGCAATTCTTGCCTGTAAATTACCTTAAGGCCTGAGAAATAGATAGGATTCATTTCAGAAAGTCCCAAACGCAGAGGAATAAATAGTAGTAGTGGCCGCCATATTCGATCTCCTTCAATTTGGCAACTGCACCCTGTAATCATAAGAAGCCATCAACCATTAAGTACCTATTTCATATCAGTTAAAAAATATATATATGTAAGATTTTAACTTCACGATTCATGACGATAAAAAAACAGCATTAAATGTAATGAAATGCCAATTTTTGGGTGCGCCCCAGTGGCTCCCTGAAGCTATGACTTCCAATTTAGGTGCCATCAGTCAAGGAGTTCTCTAGCCAACCTGAGACCCAGCACCAGAACTTAGTCCCCTCACAAAGGTGCTGGGAGCTGTGGCATTTATATACAGTATAAAGTTATTTATGTGCCACCATGAAGGGAAGTACCCAGAAAGTCAGGGAGACAAAACAAACCACATCATGCTTTTGATACCTGCAGCCTTGAAAAATGGTCATAGAACTCTCCAAACTATGAAAAGAAATGCCCGAAAATGTTATAACTCATTGCCCGCTCGTTCACCCCACCCTTCCCCTCATTTAGGGAAGGAGGGGGCAGGCCACAGCCCCCATGACCACTCCACCGACAGTTCAACAAATGATGTAAGAAACCCTACTCCCCGGGGAGGGAGAGGAGTCAGGGAGCCACCGGGGCTCACCCAGAAATTTGTGTTACATTACATTCAATGCTGGTTTTGAGGGGAGCTTCTTGTGGCTCCCTGAAGCTAACTACCCACAAAGAAGGAAGAAATGAGCACCTACCAGGGAGGAGGGAGCACTGCTGTATCCTAGTAAAGATGAGACCATCGACCTAGTAAACCAACCCAAGTCATACGTGGCACTGAAGCCCAGGAACTTTAATCAAGTACTTTGGTGCCAACACTCCGTTTGACCTCTAGAACCTCCGCTCTCGAATATCTGCCCAGGACATATTAGCAAAAACAGCAGAAAGGGCTGCATACTTACAGACATCACAGGCACAAGGATAGACCTAAGGTTGGCTAGACTTAATGACATTGCGGACGACCTGGGTAATACGAGCCTTAGAACATGGAACCAAGGAACTGGGATCAATCCACATGACGTCCACTGACACAGAAGTGGTGGCATGAACATAGCAATGGAACCACCTCAGGACACAAAACATGATGCACCCCCCTACCTGTTGACTATCTGAGATTTTGAGGATCAATGTCAGTGGCTCAGTCTCTGACCAGGTCTCCTGGTTGTTGGTCTGATCAATCAGGCTATCTGAAGCAGCTGCTCACAGCGAGGTAGACCTCTAAAAGAGCATCACATGAACATTCCCAGGAAGAAAACCCTGGAAGTGCAAGGAAAGCACTATTTCCTTCCCAGGGAAGAAAACCCTGAACACATGCAGCTCCAAGTGAACAAAACTCCTGGCCCACACACACAAATGTACAAGGAAAAGCCACCAAGGCAAAAGAAAAGCCATGAGAAACACTGGGGTCAGAGCGACAGTGGCAGACTCAGCACAGAAATGTCAGCACTGTGGAGAAATGCCCGACACACCACTGGAACATTATCTAACACAGTGAACAATTACAAACCTGATAAGATTTCAACTTTGATTCAACAGAGCAGAAGAAGTTGTTAAACACATGGGGCATAATCTTACTGAAGCGAACATATGAGTCATAAATACTCATACTCTGCCTGAGTAAAACAAACAAATAAGCAGGCGATGAGTCACAATAACGTGGCTGAAGTATGTTGACCAGACCACACACTAGAAGGTGAAGGGACGAAGACGTTTCGGTCTCTTCTGAACCATTCTCAAGTTGATTGTGTGGTAAAAAGAAACAAACAACATTTAGTGAGCCAGCCAGAGGCTTAGGTCCCCTGCAGGAATATCCCTGGAAAAAAAAAAAAAAAAGATAATGCACACGTTAAAGGAAAACTGACGGTGGTGTGGTCAGTGAGCCGTGGACTGCCCCATCCCCCCCTAAACAATGGGGAGGCTGATGTGAGCGAGTGGGCGCTGGATTATACAATTTTCAGTCGTTTGTTTACATAGTTTAGGGAGTTTTAGGTTGTTTTTGAGTTTGCAGGCATCAGAAACAGCCAGCTGTGGTTTGTTTCATCTCACTGGTTTTCTGGGGGGCTTCCCTTGGTGGTGGCATAAATGATTAACTTAATATAGTATAAATGCCACAGCTCCCTACACCTCTGTGAGGGGACCAGGTTTTGGCGCTGGGTCCCTGGTAGGCCAGAGAACTCGGCGACTGATGGCACCTACATTGGAGATGGTAGCTTCAGGGAGCCATAAGGGGCTCTTTCCCAGAAAATACCATATATATATATCAAAGAAAATTGTTTAAATGCTGAGAAAACTAGACAACCAATGATGCTAATATTACACCTTTGAATTACTTCATCTGCTGCCCACTTCAGTTAATGCAGTATATCAAGAAAAAGTCATTCATAAATGCATATTATTTTAAGCTTACATTTTCCTCCTTTATACAAGATGAGGATTCAGTTCATTATTCAGATAAATGGAAGTTCACCAACATCTTAAAAAACTGACTATAATGTACATGCTTGTTTAACTAAAATGTAAGTAAAGATTACTGTTCCATTTAAAGAAATACATAAACTTGTGCAAAGGATAACAACTATGTACCACAATATAAAAGAGGAACCCAGAGAACAGAATTAAACAAATCTTTTCATAATCAGGAGAAACCTTTCAAGTGATAAAAAAGGCAACATGTCGAGGGAAGTATGGATCAACACAAATTACTGTTCAGGAACAAACAGTATAGCTAAAAAACCATCAGGAGAAGGTTTACCATTATTATTTTAATTTGATAAGTGCTCTCACATGACAGTAACGAAAACTGAACACAAATTTCTTGCAACTGTGAATAAGTTATACAACATTAATGTACTTCTGCAGTTTGACAATTAAAAGAATTTAGAAAAAAATATGGAAAACTTACTTATTTCATCCATAATTACTACATTGTCCATTGCAACATTAACACTAAAGTTGTTCCATTCATCAAATGGTGTCAATTTCCTGAAGAAGAAGAAAAGACTTTATATAATGGTGTCTTTAACATACTGATACCTCAATGTTAATGATGTAAAAGAACCAATGTTTTAAATATCTTGTTCTGCCATTTACTCGATTTAACTAAGCACTCTTTCTCATCTGCACATGAGAAAATAGTGAGGCACTGTGACAGGAGCAAACTGGCATCTCCAGTGAACCATGATGAGCCTCAGTATCTCAACCAGGAGTTGAGCTTATCACACACCCTCAATATTTTATCATACATACATCACAATATTGTAATTTCATTGTGCATCTTGGTATATGCAATACAGCAAACCCCTAACTTACTACTGTATATCCTTAAGCATCTCTCTCTCACTGCATTTCCAGTACAGTAGTACAGTCCTGGTAGTACACTCGGGTTCGCTCTCGACTCACTATTGAGAATTCCTAGTTCAAATTCTGGGCAGGAAATAGGTACCCAGGAGTTAGTCAGTTTGTTGTGGGGTTGCATCCTGAGGGTCAAAAGTTCGACCGTGGGGGGAAACGCGATATAAACCTAACATGTATACAGCCCATCCTCTTGTTTAGGTAGTACTTGTAGTAATGATGAGGACCACTGTACATATACCGACGTAAAAGGCAACTAGAAAGTAGAATTCGGTACTATTGAGTTTGAACAAACTGGAAAAGTTTTTGTACTGATGTTGGAAAGAAAACTTAACCTAACCTACCATTCATAGGCCTAATACACACTATCTGAGGCCTAATATAGTTCATATATGTGCTATATTAGGCCTAGGAATATTTTAGTTTGGTGTTTAGTTTTTTTTCAGACTATGTAAAGTGAATACAGTACAGTACCAAATTCTACTGTCAAATTGTCCATTATGTCTATGTATGTACGATGGTTCTCATAGTTACAAAAAGTACTATATGGAGAACAGGATGGAATGATGGCTGTTTGTCCCATGACAATAAATCACTATTATTATTATTATTATAAATCACCATAGTACTATATTTAAGCCATACTGCACTGTATTTTCTCCATGTACGTTCTGATGAGTGGAACTTAAAATCTTAGTAAAAGTATTTTTTGCATGAAGTATGTTCAGCACTCATCCCATGGCTAATATTCTTCCAAATACATTATTTTAGTAATCAAATTATTCTAGTATTTAAAGAGATTCGTACCAATACGGTTTCCCATTGTCAGACATGGGCAGTCTTTTCTGCTTATTGAGGTCCAAGTAAGTCAACGACTGACCTAGCTCCAATCACGTCACATGATGTTTTCTTCAGTTATCCAAACACCCAGAAGTACAGAGGTGAGGCTGGCATCCACTTCTTAACAGAGGTACAGGTATATATACCCTTTAATAATGCTCTAATGACATTTCATACAATTATTTAGATGGGAGCAAAACTATAAGAAAGAATTATGGGTTAGAGAGTCAACAATCATACAATAAATGAGCACATGTTTAACACCTTGTCTGAAAAACAAGTTTCTCCATCACCTTGTCTGAAAAACAAGTTTCTCCATCTTGAAATATTCAAAACAATTACCAGGTTCTCAGGAAGATAAAACATCTTGTTCCATTTAATAGCTTTTACAGCAGACTAGATACGGTACCCCTGCAGTGCCTAGGGAAATTTGGTGTCACGGGTTTCTCCCTTACACCCTCCCTGACTCTCTTTACACACACCCTCCCCATCTAACCCGCCCCTCTCCATATCCTCCCATACACTCTTGTCCTCAACATACATTCCCCCATCTCCTCCCAGCATAAACACACTCAGCCATCTCCTCCCTCCCTCCCTGGCAACACATGCCCTTTCCCCATCTCCTCCCTCCCTCCCCACACATGCCTTTTTCCCATCTTCTCCCTCCCCCTGCCCACACACGCCCTTTCCTCTATCTCCTTCCTCCCTGCTTACACACACCCATCGCCAGTCTTCTCTCTCCCCCTGCCCACACACGCCCTTTCCCCAACTTCTCCTTCCCTGCCCACACACGCCCTTACCCAGTTTCCTCCCTCCTTACCCCACACACACTTTTCCCTGTCTCCTCCCTCCCTGCTCAAACATGTCCTTCCTGTCTTATCTACACTCCTTTTCCCCATCAATGTGACTGAAAGATTTCAGTTACATGAAAATGAGTGTAGGAGACCTACAATGAAAATCTATATAAAAATATCTTTTGAAAATCAATATCTAAATTCACTACTTAAAATGATGCTAAAGTCCATGGACTCAGGGCTGAACATTTCACTTCCATAGACTATGTGAAGGCGAGTCGACTGAGGCTGTGGACCCACTCGGGAGGCACTGGGCCGACCCTGACCCACACATGACACTCCAGATAATATCCTGCAAAGTTTAATGAGGCTAGTCCCAAGCATCTGGCCTCCAATCTCGAACATTCTCTTTTACAGATACAGATCTGATAAATTAGAGGCTTTTATGATGTAGTTAACAAGTGAGCACAGGGATAGTAATGAGCTAACCAGACAACTTTTCAGACTGACCCATCAACCGGAAAACATTTTTTCTCAACAAATTGCAAATAAATATTCATTTGATATGCATAACCAATGTTTGGATATAAGGAAAATTACTGTAGTTTAAAATAAATTATATGAGTAGTTTTTATTTTGAGTTTGTTGAATTTTCTCAATACAGTACACATACTGGGTATACTCCAGGTATAGTACCAACATCGGCATGATGGAAACTGCAAAACTGAAAGTTGGCCACATTAAACCACACAAATTTCAAATTTTTATTCACATACAAATCAGCCCCACAAATTCCACTGTGCAGAACCAGGCTTTTATTTTAATGTATCGGTGTAAAGATTTTGTATAATGTTTTTTCTGTAAACAAAGTTGCAATTGTATAAATTATTATATTGTATCTCTTAAGTTGTTTTTAAACCTCACCTCATAACCTGAGCAACTGTATTTGGTCCATACCACTCTCCTATTGGCTTGCCCTCATCCACTCCTAGTTGTGATATGATGTGCAGTGAGAAGGTAGCACACTTGTGATCCTCAAACATGCCCATGATCCTTAAGTATGTTTCATTGGATGTTGGAGGAGTCCAAATCCAGTCTCTGCCTGTTGAAGAAATTAATAAAAGTAATCAGTCACATCAACACTCAACTGAAGTTCAGTTGTACAAATTACAATTGCCACTGTACTTAGAATTAAAAAAAAAAGTCCATGCTACTGTGAACTCACTCAATTGTGCTCCAGCTCATTGGACTCGCCTGTAAACCTTCTGTCAACTCGAGTACTGATTCCCGAGCCTTTTTGAACTACCACATCTACATTTAAAATTGTGCATGAAGTTTGCTTCCACCACCTGACTTCACAGTGTGTTCCATTTGTTCACAAGTCTAACAATGAAAAAAAATTACTGTAAAAGCACAGTAATCTGAATTCCAGCAACTCGCATATTCGGGAGTTACCCAAATTAACCCATGGATAAAAGGTTATGAACATCATTTTCAAGTAAATGGCAAGAGTAGCCGAGTAAATGGAGGGAGTAGCCAGATAAATGCCAAAATTAGCAGGCCATATAAATGGCAGCAGTAGTCAGATAAACGGCAGGAGTAGGCGGGTAAAGAGTGGGAGAATCTGGATAAACGGTGGGAGTAGCCAGATAAACAGAAGCAGCAGCCAGAAAAAAATGGCTGGAATAGTCAGACAAATGACAGGAGTAGCTGGATAAACAGCAGGAGAAATATGAATTATGTTGGCTGTGGTACAAATAATTGTGAATATTAATTTTTGGGCATTCCCAGTAACATATTTGGTTAAGTTGAATGTTTGCTTAACTCAAGCGTTGGTGAGCTTCATATGGTTCCAATTCCTGAGCATAGTGTAAAGTATCTGTGGCATTTTTGCAACCCCCTCTCAAAGGAATTGATATGGAAGACATTGACATTATTTGGGATGGATATTACCTAACAAGGTTAACACAGAAGGAAACTGAATACACAGTTGAGCAACCTGTCCTCCAAAAATGATACTGTAGTACTTTACTCGATGAAAAGTTAAGTTTTCATTAATTAACATACACTACTTTTTATTTATTTATTTTTGTATTTATATATACAAGAGTTCTTACATTCTTGTACAGCCACTAGTACACGTAGCATTTCGGGCAAGTCCTTAATCCTATGTTCCCGGAATACGACCCCCGCGAAGAATCGTTTTTACAACCAAGCACCCATTTTACTGTTGAGTCAAACAGAGGCTACAGGTAAGGATTTGCGCCCAGTAAATCCTCCCTGGCCAGGATAGGAACTCAGGACAAAGCACTCACGGACTGCCAGGTGAGCTTCTTAGCACCACGACATGGAGACTTATTATTTTAGGGAAATTCAGTACTCCAATTACTTTACTAATTTGACAGAAAATAGCAAATGCATTTAGAGATTGCTGTAGCACAAAATGGAAAACTGGAATTTAGTATAAATTCAGATAAACAATAAAACCAAATTAAGTTTTGTACCACATTTAAATTTACAACTTTAAATTTATTGAAGGGTTAGAATGCTTTATTAAGGATACACACACCACAGACTCTACTAATTTCAGAGCTAGAGGGGGATCACAAACTCAGCTATTCATATGCTACAGGGACCACAAACTCACAGCTAATTTCATATAATAGAGCATTGGTTTCAACCTTGTATTCCCCATTTTCCATCTACATTCTTATAAGTGGAGTCCTACAACCATGTTCTCACCTGTGGACCCCTTATAACTACGTCCTCACATTTGAACCCCTACAACACCAATGATTTAAATAGTGCAGTATTAACACTGCAGTGGGATCCTAGGATTTGAACGTTCTCATAATACATATTATTTCCTGGCTGATGCTATATTTGCTTGGTTATGTTTGCTAATAATCAGGTCATCAGACATCATAATTCACAGATCTGTTACGTGTTTTTCCTTCTATGAGTAGGTCGGATTGTGTCTTGTATCCTGTACAGTATTTTGTTTCAGTTCACTATTTCCACCGTAACCAAGTACAATACTGTACCTGGAACTTATCATATTATTTTCCATTTCCCAACTGAAGACTCTTGTTAATATCGGTCTGTAGTTTTTGTGTCTTCAACAGAGATAATTTTCAAGCCGATTTTTGTACTGTACAGTATCTGCAAGGACTGACACAAAGGTGTGTGAATTATTTTAGTCTATATCTGATATGAGAGTGAGAAAATGCAATAGTGCCAGGACTGTGCCCTGGGGTCCAGAAATCTTCACTAAGTTTGAACTTTATTTGATTTGATTGATTGTTACTCTGCATTCTGTCTGACAGAAATTTGAAAATCCAAAGCCCTACCTTTTGATCTCATTTTATGGGCTCTCACTCATGGTCACACTTATCAAATACCTTTACAAAATCTATGTATACAAAATATGCATTTTGTTTTCCTTCCAATGCGTCTATGATTTTGTCATAGTGGTTGAGTATGGTAATTGCAAAAGGCAGGATCTTTCTGCTCTGAATCCATGTTGATCTGGGTTGTAAAGTTTGTTGTTCTCCATAAAACTTGAAATTTAATCACTGATCACTCTTTGTAAAACTTGAATTGTGTGATGTTAGTACAACTGGTTTATGATTTTTTGCCAAGGCTTTACTACCTTCCTTTGAGTGGTAGAGGACTGCAAATTGAAGTGCTTCTGGAATCTCTCCTGAATCCAAGCTTTTCCTCCATTTTACACCGAGCACTTGTGCTACTGGTACTTTACATTTCTTTATGTACTGAATATTGAATTGCAGGAGTCTGGACTTTGGGTTGCTTGCATGGGGCATGCTGTCAATTTCCCTTTCAAAATCTTCTGTGCTTTTGTCATTATCAGTTATATTGTCAGAGGTTTCGATATTGTTCATAAAAATTGCTGTCTGGATCTTCAACTTTCATGTTGTTTATTGGTCTGCTAAACATAGCCTCATGGATCTATGGGTCTTAAGATTTAAGATATCACTCATTTCTTTGTCATCTTCTATGTATGAACATTCCCTTGAAAGTATAGGTCCAATAATTAAGGAGGATTTTGATTTTGCATGTGAAAAAGTATTTTGGATTTTCCTTAACTCTTGTACAGTTTTCTGTTCCAATTTCATTTTCTCAGACTGGTATGATTGTTTAGCATCTGCTATATTTCTTTTATCTCCTTGTTTAGATTTTTTTTGACAGCCATGTCTACTTAAGCATTTCCGTAATTTTTTCCTTCTTTTGTAATCATCTGCATTCTCTTTCTAGAGTGGTCTTCTTTCTGACCCTCCGTAGAGGCACATGCTTCAAGCAGACTTTGTTCACTTCACCAGTCAATTTTTCTATTGCTCGTGTGAGACTTTTGTTATTTAAGACTGTTTCCCATTGGATGTTTGCAAATTCTATATTTTCTTTTTCCCCAGTCAATCCACTATTATTAAAATTGAATTGACTCACAGCTAATCAGATACTGTATTAGGGGTTATCTTGAGATGATTTCGGGGCTTTAGTGACCCCGCGCCCCAGTCCTCGACCAGGTCTCCACCCCCCAGGAAGCAGCCCATGACAACTGACTAACTCCCAGGTACCTATTTACTGCTAGGTAACAGGAGCATCAGGGTGAAAAACTCTGCCCATCGTTTCTCGCCGGCGCCCAGGATCGAACCTGGGACCACAGGATCATGCGTCCAGAGTGTACCAGTGGCTGTCTGCTCAGCCACTGGTTCCCTTAGATCATAGACTAAGATTAACAAATTAAAGAATATACAACATGCAGAAATCTTAAGCTCAAACAAAGGGAATTACCAAAGGACATCGAAACATACTGTACCTAAATGTCTTCGGAGAAGAGCTTCAGCTAATACCATCTGTCCGCAACGCAACATACATCCCCAGCCTTTGTCAGATGTGTAAGTTGTATCACTAATCTGAGCAAAGTTTCTCCGATACGTTAGCCATATCCTCGAATGTACATCATTACGAAGAGGTTCCAAGTCTAAAAATAAATTGACTTATTCAGAAAAATGTGGATCATTGGCAGGAAAGAAATAACTGAATTCTACGGTAAGAGCCATATACAGTACAGTACAATACTTCATTATAGCAAAATGAATAAGTAAGTCAATACAGTATCTTCCAGTTCCAATTCATGCACAATCTGTCAACCACACCTGAAAATTGCAGCTTTAAGACCATTACATTTTCTTCCATAAATTGTAAGCCTATTTTCCCTAATAAGAAACTGACCTGTCTGTGTTGAGTACTCTTTTCCTAAGATCCATACAGGTTCTTCTGACTTAGGGAAGTCTTCTGGTTCACTCATTGCCCCTTCGTACGTCATACACGCTGCAAGTACATTACCCTAGTATACAAGTTAATACTGCACCACATTTAAACATTAATTAATACTGTACTTTACAATAACACCATAACCATGTCACAGGAACAATGCTAGTACTGTACATCAAGAGAGGAAAATACAAATATAAATTAATTACTGTACAGTTATATTTAAAGTAGACTAATACTGTAACTACACAAATAACTAACATACTACCATTTTAAAAATTTACTGCAAAACCAAAAGTAGAATATTTTTTAAAACCTACTAAAAATCATGGTGGAAAAATTGCCATATAAAGACGATGGTAGAAAATTGAATAAATCCACTAATACTGTATATTTAGTCACTCCAGCTGGCATATATTTAATTACTGGAGCTACTATACTATGTACACTCCAGACGCCCAAGAATTCGTCAAAGAGCAAATAACAAAATAACAAAATAATTAGAACAATCATGCCCATCAATAGTCAGCAACCTACAATACATACTTAACACCATTCAAAGCAGGATCACATTCTTTACACAACACCTTAAACAGAACATAAATGTCATTTTCTAAAGCTCTAACATACCTATCATCTTAGAGAATTTATGAAGTCGCCCAATAATAATATAAAGGTAAGAATCGAGAGCTTGTATGATCCAAACCAGGTATCTGCACCACCGATATGGAACTCTATGGACCCATCTTCCAATCATGGTCTATAAAGAAAAATACACAAGTTCAACTGAAAACTTGAATTGTATTCTTTCAACTCTTTTTTTTTTTTTTTTATAGCTACGCCTTTCATATATTAAACCTCAAAATATTAATGAATGAGAGCAGTATTTAAAAAATTAAGAAGCACAATAAAAAATATTGTAACTACGGTATATGTAACATCATATCCTGGATCAGAGAGGTCCTGTCCACATTTGTAGTCAAAATGTGCCATTAATTTTATCACAAACACATTTCAAATTAAATGCTTTTTATGATTCAAATATTTGGATTTATAAAATACAAATGCAACTGAAGTGGCTATTAAGTTAGTGCATAGTTATACACTTTGTAAGCATCTTAACTGCTTAACCCTTAAACGGCACAAAACACATAATTATGATTGGACATAACATCAGTTTTTCAAACTTGCACATACACTTTCCAATTTTTTGTGCATAATCAACTAGGAAATGCTCCAACTTTGTCGAAATGATCACCAAAGTAACTTGAAAAACAAGAAAATCACACATTTTTAAAATAGAATATTGAAAACTTCATATTTTCAAATCAGATTAGAAAATATAAAATATAACAATTGTTCTTTTGCTGTTATGCTCTCAGAATAGCATATGATCTTCATTTTCATCAAATTAGAATATAGATTTTCGGTACAGTTTACTGTAAAAAAATTGTCAATATGGCATTTGAAATATGCGGCAAATTTAGAAGAAAAAAATTATAACTCCAAACGTTTAGGGTTTATGAAAATCTATTTTATAGGGATTGTAGAGCAGACAGCTGTGCACACTATATGTAAAAATGGTGAAAATCAGTCAAACTGGATTTTTTGATCTGACTGAAAGTTGAAATTCTAGTTATAGATATAATTGAAGTTGAAGTTATCGACAATGAATAAGGTAATTCAAATTTGTTAATTTACTTGTATGTTTTAATAAACATTGTTTGACATATAACTTTCAAATATGTGAAAGTTGTAGGTCAATGTGTGTTGAAATGAAGTCAAGAAAAAGTAACCCCCCCCCAAAAAATACTGTACAATATGGGGATAATTATAATGATTTAGGGGTGTGACGATAATCTCCTTCAAGAGATTGAGCCTGCTCTTCCCTCCAAAAATACGTCGCTACAAATATATAAAACTACTATGGAAGAAATGTCCAACAACGACAACAACATCTCCAAGGTTTGCCAGAGAGCAAAACGTATGCAGCCAGGAACACCTGCTCCACCTCAAACCGCCAAACTACCTGTCTTGTCGCCGGCTCCTCGCTGATTGGCTGCGAGTCTAGCTGCAACTGCACTCCACCCACCATACTACTTGATGTCTGGGGCCGCCACGACCTCAGTCTTCAGAATATTCAGTGCTTTCATACGGTTAACACGTCTTCTTGGTAGACTAAGCTGTGGCTTACGTGTACTAAGAGAGGTGATAGCTTAAAGCCAATATTCCTGCACCTCTCATTTTATTGTATATTGCACAGCTTGTTATTGCTCACTTGTCTTAACGTAACTTTTCATTTTGTCATTTGATTATTCTTATTATTTTGATTGATTGATTTTATTATACGAATTTGTATGTCCATTTTATTCATGTTTTGCTTTCTTTAACGTAATTAAAATTCCATTGTTAAAATTTACGTGTTTTGTGTGTCTTCTCCTTACCTTACCACAGACGAAGTTCCAGATTTTCTATTTTTTTTTTTGATTCTATGTGACGAGGCCATACCCCTAGCTTTGAACAGCCGAACACCAACGCGTTACCGTCACAGGGGATATATTTAGGGAATACTTTATATAAAGTGAAAAACCCTAATTATCAAAAAACCTAGAGACAAAGCAAATAGAGTTTAAAATCTGTGAAAAAATCGGCAAAAAAATCAAAGTACAGGTACCACGTTCTGCAAGTTGTGACTGGTTTATTTGTCAACCAATTTCGTTCATCTTCACATAGTTAGGGACGGGTATGCATTCTCCAGGATGTAAAGGTTACAAAAAAATCAGATAATAAACAATTGAGAAACAAAACACTAAAAACAATGAAAAAAAGGATCCCCCCCCCAAAAAAAAATATTTTTTGGACATTGATGAAAGTAACAGATATTCACATTGGGCAATGTATTTACAGTATATGATATATAACAATATAGAGCATAACAACATACTCATTATTATTTGTACGTATTATTATGTATTACTCAGCAATGCTATAAAGGCACCAGCTGCATATCCACTTTGTCGACACTTCTTACCTTTGCTTTGATGTCCATAGGGAATGGAAAGGATGGGGGAGGTAGAGGGATGGGGAGATGAAATTCAGGAAGAGGATGTGGGTGTAGAGAGAGAGGAGGTTTGAAAGTTCGGTGGCCTGTCCACCATGGGTTGACATTTTTGTATGTGTTGTTTGTTTGCGTGTGTGTTATGTTGGGTTGTCAGTACATTGGCTGGGGGGGCTAGTGTTTGTGACCTTGTTGGTGTCCTAAAGCACTAGAGCCGATGGAGTTGGCTGAAGGAGGCTAATCTTAGAAACATCAGGGTAGTTACACTTCTGACGCCACGACAAATGGTTTTTTGGTTTTATATTTTTTTTGTTGTCTTCTTACCACTATTCATCTTTGTGCGTCGGACAGGTCTCTTTATTACTGCATTATCCATCAGTTCCAATTAATAGGAGATGTTCTCCTTATCAACAAATATTTTTTTTTAAATTGTCTAAAATCAATTTCTAAAAATATTTTGATGAAAGTTTCACGATGCTAAAGCTAATAAGTTGGAGATTTGTTTAACTTTTTAAGAAATTTTTACATATATAATTCAAATATTTTTCGCTTCCAAGCCCGTTTTGCACCGTTTAAGGTGCAAAGGACAGTGTGATTCTTTGTGCTCTGGTCCTCAAAATACAAAACACATCCTTCCCATGAATATATTCACAATACATCCTAAACTAATGAACACAGAGAGCAACGCGTCATGAGGATATTCTTAATTATGAGGTCGTTCCATCAGTTTTTATACACAGCATAACAATGACATTTTATCATTCGAGAAATATGAAGTGATGTGTGTTTTAAGTACTTTACTGTGAACTAATTTAGGCTCAAAAGATATTGTTTTGTAGATAACTTATAAAATACTGTATGTACAATATCCAGTGCTGTGGTCTGAAGATCAATATTTGCATTGACATTAAAAATTCCTTCCATTCACTTAAAAACCTGATAATCGATAGTGAAGAATTTTGAGCTAGTTTGAGTGAATCACTTGTTGCGTATGACTCATTTGTCAAGTTGTTTTGTGGTTTTGAGACTGCTTTCTGTAAATCCTCCGGTTGTCTGTAAAGGCTCACTGACTTTCTAGAGGCTTCAGACTGTCATCTGCTCCCTGTGCTTCCGAAAGGTGGGAGGAGGGGGAAGCCAGGTTCTGGTGCCAGTAAGCCAAACAGAACTTCAGCAACTGATGTGACCCCTTTTGTATGTACAGTACTAATCTCATAAAGATAGCTTCAGGGGAGCACCCCAGTGGCTCCCTCCAAATAAGTGCATTTAGTTCACTTACTGAATACAATCTAAGTTTATTAATGCAGACAATGAGTCACAATAACATGGCTGAAGATATTTTTGACCAAACCACACACCAGAAGATGGAGAAATGATGACATTTCGGTCCATCCTGGACCATTTTAGAGTTGTGTGATAAATGAGAGGAAAGTACAATACAGGCAAATAAGTAAGGTAAGCGTTTGAGATAGGCGAGCAGGAGGTAAGAGTAAGATGAAAGGTAATGCAGACAAGGAGTCACAATAACGTGGCTGAAATATGTTGACCAAACCACACACTAGAAAGTGAAGGGACGACAACGTTTCGGTCCATCCTGGACCATTCTCAAGTCGATGGTGTTTGATTCACAATCGACATGAGAATGGTCCAGGACGGACCGAAACATCGTCGTCCCTTCATTTTCTAGTGCGTGGTTTGGTCATGAAAGGTAATATTAAGATGAAAGGTAAGACTGGAATGAAGGTAAGAATAAGAGGAAGGTAAGAATAAGAGGAAGGTAAGAAAAAGGGGGAGGAGATTTAAGTCAAGTTTGTTAAGAAGGTTGGAGCATTTAAGTAAATACTGTGAAAGGGAAGAGTCAACAGCAACAAAGCCAGGACTAAAGTTCATGTTGGGCACGTTGTGTATCAGAGCAGATTCAAAGAGGCGGGGTCTGTGAAAGAGTAGAGGCAGGAAAGATTCTTTTTGAAGAAGACCAATCTATAGGATAATTAAGAGTCCTTAACAAGACAGACAGAAGAGTGCAAAGTTTGTGTCTGCAGATTTAACACTTCCTTTGTGTCCTTTTGTGTTAAATATACCAATGTTAAGGACAGGAAACCTGTTAGGTTGATGAAAAAAAAAAAGGTTTCCCAAGTAACAAGTGAGGCTGCCCACATGGTCAAGCATACACTTATTAATCAGATCCAACGGTTTTTAACCTCATTGACAAAGGAACATGCATGTCATTCATTGCACCTCGCATACAAAATACCTGGTAAAAACCATTTTCCTTATGTTCCAAGTTTATCCATTTCTTATTATTTTTAACTCGGAACAATTACAGTACATTACTACTGTACACAACGACATTGTATCTGGCCTTCATAGTCCCCGCCAATGCTGTTACCTACACCTACTGACAAAATGAGGAGAATTATGAAATGCGTGCACTCCCCAAGTTGTGCAACACCTGTCTGACAGAAGCTAATCTCAAATAAATGAGTTATGAACATTTGATTACTCATATATTAATTAAACTACAGAGCTAATTTTGTAGTAGAGGTTGGCCACTTTGTCATCACGTTCCTTAGTCATAATTATTCAGTATTACACTAAACTGTACAAGGAGTACAACAACTGACAAAATCAAATACCAGTATTCCAACTTCACAATAGGTTGCACAATGAGGAGCTGGCTCTTTCACAACCAAACTCATCATACCGTACAGGAATTATAGGTCTAAAAAATAAAATTCATCAATATTACAGAAAATTAAATTGGTTTCCAATAGTCAGATAATAGCTTCAAAATTGTTGGGCAATCAAATATCCACTTAAAACAATCTGGCTTTTAACGGTCAAGTTTTGACTCGGTTTGCAGAAAGCTTCTATGTAGGAATAAAACTCCATCATCCAAATAATATATCCATCAACTATCCATCGTTGAATATCCATCAACTTTGTATCTTACCTTGTATGTATGTACCTTACCTGAATAAAAATGTATTTATTTATTTATTTAAAATCATTGCTACAAGTCACTAACCTAGTACTGTACAGTCTTAGGCAATTCAAAGCATCATTTATTCACAACATACTGGTGTGAGATTTTATTAAGCTGGATTTTGAAAATCGGCAGTATTTTGGCATAATTATTTATGGCTTTGGTAGGTAAGAAGTTCCAATGATTTAACCCTATGGACAAAAATCCATCTCCTGTTTTCTGTGCTGCATTGTGGCTTCTTGAGCTTGAAACCACTGTTCCTTGTTCATGTTACATCTGACCTTTTGAAAAAGTGGTCTGGATCAACATCCTCCAAACTATTCACTATTTTAAAAGTGTCAATGAGATTAGCTCTATCATGTCTGGTTTGTAGTGTCATTAGCCCTGTGGCCCTTAACCTTCCTGGTATGAGTCTACTTAGTTCAAGAATGATTTTTGTCACCCGGTATTGAGCTTTCACCAAAGCAGATATATCTTTCTGAAAATGAGGTCTTCATGCATGGATACAATAATCCATGTGGGCGGTGCACCAGTTACATAACCACTGACGGTCCAAGAGCTAATAGCTCGATTCTGCAGACACAAACAGTAAATACTGTACCTTCTTTTCCAGGAAAAGTTTCGTTTGACTGTTCCTAGTATTTTTTTTTATTATTGCAGCGCCCATATGCAAACTTTCGATGATTGGTGGATTGATGCCAAGGTTCTT
Source organism: Procambarus clarkii (assembly GCF_040958095.1). Taxonomy (NCBI): domain Eukaryota; kingdom Metazoa; phylum Arthropoda; class Malacostraca; order Decapoda; family Cambaridae; genus Procambarus; species Procambarus clarkii. The sequence continues at coordinate 42,723,181 of NC_091159.1, read as the reverse complement.
TTCTTCATCAATATCCTGCAAGGCAATGTTGTTGACTTGGTAGTTGTAAGGTGCATTGTTATGCCCCACATGCAAGGACTTGCAATTTTTTTATATTGAAAAGGCAGTCTTTTGCCCACTTGTGGCATTCATGCAGATCTGTTTGTAAGGCCTCAATATCTTTGTCACTTCATACTTCAGCCTTAGTCTTTGGGTCATCTGCAAATTTGACTATGTGGTTTGTAATATTCTCATTTATGTCACTGATGTACAGTACATGACAAAAAGAGTTAGTCTGAAAATGGAACCTTATGGAACAGATTCATTCCCATTTAAAAAGACTCTGCATTCTTTGTTTTAACCATTGTTTTATCCATTCTAGTACTTTACCATTTTTTTTGTGTTCTTGAACTTTCCTTTCCAGTCTTATGTCATATCTCATCAAAAGCTTTAGCAAAGTTCATGTATATTACATCAACTGGAAGTCCTTTGTCTGAATAGCTGGTTACCATTTCCAAAAATGTGAGGATGTTTCTAAGACAGGATTATTGTTTTGTTATTTACTCAACAAAACAATTTTGAGTTAATTTTACTAGATTGTTCACCACGATATCTTGAATGATTCCATTCCTTAGAATTCTCTCCATGAGTTCTATGCAAAGTCAAATTAATTGGACAATAGTTTTCTGCTGAGCTTTTTCTACCTTTTTTTTTTTTTAAATACCTGAAGATACATCCAAGGAAGAGAGATGTACATCACTGCAGAAGCTAAAATACGGTTAAGCTGCAAACATTGATGAGCTTGTGTAGAAATTATTAAATGCTGAAGAGAAAGATGTAATGGGTGTGGAAAATTTGTCAGAAAGCATGGAAAAGTTGTACTGAGAATTAGGAAGAAAAGGCTGTGATTGTCAAAATTATATACAAACATACTAAGTAAAAGAATAATATGTAAATGCATTACAGCAGTTGGTTTGCAAGAATGTACAAATTTTAAATCCAACCTATTGCACTTCCTTTGAAAAATGTAGCAATTGGAAGACTTCAGAAAGTAACTGCCAAAATTGTATACAAGGTGGGTTCCACCGTGAAAAAGGGGTATGTCCGCCATTCAGTGCAATATATTTTGTAGTGCCAAACCAACCAGCATACACCCTAGACCTGCCTGTACCAAACAGGTAGCCGGACACTAAGGAAGTAGGGAGAGTCCTTTCTACAAGTCATGTTAATTATTTATATGCAAGATAATCAATAAACATGTCAGAATCCTCAAGATGGCCTATTACAACACCAGCAGCTTACACTACAAGTTGCCTGTATTAGGCTTGTCTATAGGCTTAATACTATACATTTTAAAAATAAGTTTTCAAGAATACACTGGCAGTACTGATCCAGCCAGCATTTCCTTACCAGTATTCTTAGAGTTTAGAGCACAGAATTTCATATAAAAAATTATATTTTTTAAGTTCTTTGCTTACTAATAGCAAAGTACTGTATTAAAATGCATGTCTAGGAATTTTATCATCATAATTATTATTGCCTCATTTCAAACTTCTGTAATTGTCTTCGATGCAACCTCTTAGGTTGCCTAACTCCAGGCACCAATTTACACTTAAGGTGAACTAAGACATGAATGGGGGGGGAGGACATGCCCACCCATTTCTGTCCTGCCCAGAAATTTAACCCAAGATCCTTGATTGCGAGTCGAGAACAAAGTCGCCTGCACTACGAGACCTTGTATGTTAGTGTCCTGGCCGGGGGCAAGACTGGGAATGACTCGTTAAGCAACCAAATATTCATTGCTCCAACATATGATAAGGTACAATCTGAGCTAAAGGTAAGGCAAGGTAATTATCAAAAGAAGGCACCAAACCGGGAAGGCTATGTAGCACCATCAAAGTGCGAAATAATCAGAGGGCGCTAAGTAAGTAATTATCAAAAGAAGGCACCAAACCGGGAAGGCTATGTAGCACCATCAAATGCGCAGAATAATCAGAGGGCGCTAAATATCACCAAGGATGCCAATACGAGAACAAAAACGCATAAGGCGAATGTTATCAAAAGTATCCGAGTCATCAAGAATTCTATTGAGGGACAGGTGACCGCGAGGGGCAGTCGGAAAGCAAGACACACGCTCGTCCTGGAAGGCAGGAAATCTGAGCTAAATGTTTTGTTTATTGCACTGCATTTAGCTACCAAAAATATTGAGAAGATAAAACGTGGCAGCAAGTCAAACATACTTCTTAACCTAACAAAAATGAATTAACTCCCAAAGTAACGGGATGTTACATATAAGGAATGATATAATCAGTTTTTCTTCCCCTCAATAATACACACAAATTCCCCTTAACAAAAAACATTATTTATGAAAATAAATAATGTCTAGCTTGTCACCTTCGCCAAGATATTGACTCCCTCTCCTCGTCAAGGCCGCTAGTGTTAGTGGCCCTTGGGTAAAACTCAACTAAATATATATATACCAGAAGGTACATTGGGTTGTGAGAGTCTAAAACATTGGTGTTTTTAGCATTACATTCTTGCAAAGCCACTAACACACACAAACAGTATTTTTAAAGTCCTTAAACTAACTGATAAATGTAATATGGGTACACTGTAGCAGAATTTGAGTTCAACATAATACTGTAATTTATTTATATGTTGACAGTATTGATTACACTGGCGAAGTTGCATGTCTTAAGTACTAAAATTGGGCGAGTGGGTAACAAAATACTGTGAAAGTTTGGCGCACTAAGTGGGAAACCGAGGATGAAATTGGGTACTTTTTTGGTTTGACTTTTGAATAAAGTATAGTTTAGACAATCTTTTAATTCATTAGGGAGCGAGTTCCACAGACCGAGTCCTTTTATTTGATTTATCCTAACATATGAAGTAATGAAATCCTATTTGCAATTTCTTAAGAATTAATTTTCGACTGGTAAAACTAACCACAAAGACTTTCCACACAACTATTACAAGCGCAAGTGATGAGTGTCAGGAAAACTGGACTATCCGACCAGACCCATCACTATTCCGTCAACTCATTACCTACTATCGCGTACTTTCACACAAACTCTCACTCTAGCACCGTACAGGACGCGTGAGAATGAGGGCGACGAGGCAATAGTGAGAGAGTGAGATAGGAATGAGAGAGAAAAAGGCAGTAGTGGTCACCTGCTATGATCTCGTCCATGGTCACTTGTCAACTGTTTGTTGTCTCTGTGACGTCACCACCCGCACCACGCTTCGAACTCGCCTCAAACAACTACACCAGAATTAATATTTTTTGTGTGTGGCTTTCAGAAATCCTTGTCACCAGTCTATTCTTGATCTAACTATCTAAATTACAAAGAAAGGCATATCAGTAGTAATTGTTTCCATCTCCTGGCCATTAATATAACAATATTTGCAATATGCCTGCAAATGTGAGTGTTGCCATTCAGGGTTCGAAGCTTCAGGTAGTGTCCGAGGCAGCTCGTTGATGATCGATGTAGACGGGAATCACAGCCGTTGTCCTCATGAATCACGTGGGAAAAATTATGGTTAAAATAGCAGCCAAATTGGCAAGCCTATAACTTAAATCTTTAATGTTCCCGTACCACAAATAAACATAATATTAAAAGTGGACTATATACCAAGCGGTATTCATCGTGTTACTGTAATTAATGGTAGTTAAAAACGCTTTAAATAGACGGTTCCGTCTAATTACCACAAGCTACACAAGCTTCACAAAGCTTCCTGGCAATACTTTAGTAATGAATAAATATGATATGTTAAGTTAGACAGACCTAACCTAACCTAACCTAGCCTAGCCTAACCTAACCTAATCTAACCTAACCTAACTTAACCAAACCTAACCTAACCGAAGCTTGGATCGTCGACTTGATTTGGCGTCACCAGCTTTTTATTTTCGTCTAATTTCTTTATAAAAAAGATACTTTTTCAGATTAAATATGTTTTTCGTGTTGTACATTCAGCACCAACATTATAATGAGTAAATATATCATATTTATTCATTACTAACGTATTGCCAGGGAGCTTTGTGCCTCCCAACACCTCAAACCAATTCTATTTGCTGACGACACAACCTTCATTTACTCCAGTCCTGACCCTCTTGCTCTAAATGCCACAGTAAATACTGAGCTAAATAAAGTCCATCTTTGGCTAACTGCCAACAAACTCACCCTTAACATTGACAAAACCTTCTATATTCTGTTTGGCAATAAATCCTCTAGTCTTATAAATCTCAAAATAAACAATACCCAAATTTGTAACAAATTAGATGGCAAACAAACATTAACATTGACAAAACCTTCTATATTCTGTTTGGCAATAAATCCTCTAGTCTTATAAATCTCAAAATAAACAATACCCAAATTTGTAACAAATTAGATGGCAAATTCCTTGGCATTCTCATTGACCACAAGCTGAATTTCCAGGGACACATTCTAAATATATCAAAAAAAGTTTCAAAAACTGTGGGTATTCTTTCTAAGATCAGATATTATGTACCGCGCCCTGCTCTGGTGACTCTCTATTACTCCCTTATCTATCCTTATCTCAACTATGGTATTTGTGCTTGGGGTTCTACTACCCAAAATCACTTACGTCCTCTAATTACCCAACACAAAGCCGCTATTAGAACAATATCCAACTCTGGCCCCAGACATCACTCGGTACCCCTACTCAAATCTCTTAATATGTTAGATATTAAGTCACTGCACATTCTCTCATGTGTATTATACATATATAAAACGCTAAACTATAATGCCAATCCTGATCTTAAAAGCTTCATAGAAGGTTGTAACAGAACCCATGAGCACCACACCAGAAATAAATACAGTTTTGATATTCCTAGAGTACGTCTTAATCAAACTAGAAATGCTCTGCAAATCAAGGGGCCCAGAATGTGGAATGACCTTCCCAACCATGTTAAAGACTGTACCTCTCTCAACCAGTTTAAGATAAAAACTAAACACTACCTAATAAATTCCCTGTAATCTACCTCACTCCTCTATTGTCAACCCATGTCTGTTATTTTCTTTTTTTTTTTCTTTTTTTTTTAATCAACACTGTCAACCTATTGTATTTGTGCTGCTTTTTCAGTCATGTTCCCCCTTTTTTTTTTATCTTTATTTGTATTTGTTCTCAACATCTTTTATTCTTTATGCTCAATTAGTATTAAGTTCTAGATATTAATGTTTTTCTTGCCCGAAACGCATTGCGTAATAGTGGCTTTAGGCATTGTATGTACTAGCTCTATCTATATATCAATCCATTAATGTAACATCACTTGTATGTATATACCTTACCTGAATAAACATCTGAATCTGAATCTGAATCTGAATCTTGTGAAGCTTGTGGTAGCTTGCGGCGGTCCATAGAATTACCCAAATCGGCCCAAAACTACACAAATCGTCCTAGCATTACGTAAGTAATGAAGAAATATGGTATATTTACTTACTATAATGTTGGTGCTACACGTAGAACATGATCAAACCTATTTTTACTCTGAAATAATCTAATTTCATAACGAAATGAGACGTAAATATGTGAAAGGTGACGCCATAGGAAATCGACGGTCCAAGCGACAATTGTGTGGAGCGACTTATCCAAGATATATGGTCGCCTGGAGAGTGTTTGCTGCCATATCATCCTCCTGTACACAGTGATCCAGTCGTCGCATTTCATGGCTCAAATTGTCGCAAATTTAATTGGTGATATTAAGAAGTAGAATGCGTATTTATATAATATCTTTCATAAACAGCCATTAAATCTTTAATATTTATTAAACAAAACGTGTCTGGAAGTTAAATCAACTCCACAGGACAATAAATTTGTTATATAGATACTAGCGTTATTCGTTGGTATGCGTTCGCAATTTAAACTGCTCATGTCCTTTTCGTTCATTGAACACCGAACCCTACACAACTGTAGCGAGTAGATTATCCCAATAATATACTCGCTCCAAATGCATTGTGAATATTCCTGTCAACCTTTGGAGATGAATGAGGTGAGGCGTTGCCCGGGCAACACGGTGAGGTGTTGCCCGAGCATATAAGCAGCAGAATAGAAAACATTAACTAGTCTACTTTCAAGTGTGGTCTAGAGCAGACACTTGCGAGATACTGTACCGACTCTCAGTGCGCTCAACTCACACCAAAGTATCACCTGTGTACTTCTGTATATTCGACCAAATATATATATAGTATCTTAGTGTCTGTGTTTATTTGTCACCATACTTTACTAACAATAGAATCATTACATTGGTGACCCCAGAGAGTTTCGACGATACCCAGCCACGATGGACTACAACATGGACTCTCACTGGACCTCTACTGCTACTGTTTGCTGTGATGGGGGCCACAGGGGCCCAGAATGTGGAATGACCTTCCCAACCATGTTAAAGACTTTACCTCTCTCAACCAGTTTAAGTTAAAAACGAAGCTATACCTAATAAATTCCCTGTAACCTACCTTACCCTTCTATTGTCAACCAATGTCTGTTTTTCTTTAAAGAGCGCTGTTTGTCGACATAATTGTATTTGTGCTGCTTTTTCATCTATGTTTTCATTCTACTCATTATGCTCAATTAGTATTAAGCTTGTCATTTACGTTTATCATGCCCGAAACGCTTTGCGTAATAGTGGCTTTAGGCATTGTATGTACTAGCTCTACCTATAAGTCAACCAATCCTTGTAAAAATTTATTGTATGTATGTACCTTACCTAAATAAAATTGTATTGTATTGTATGGAACACTGCCAACACCCTCGCCACAGCTATGATTTTCATCGCGTCCATCTCTGCATTTTCATCTACTACGGCTTGCTGCTCCACGATCGTTACTCACTCATCTGACAGCCTCATCAATGATTACATCATGTTGGATCTACAGCTTGTCCTGCCGACTCTCCGTCGCTGCCAGGGCACTGCTTGTCCTACGCCCACGACAGCTGCTCTGTCATCAGATTCATCTACACGTTCACTGCATTTTGATACTCGGCCGACTCAAGCCCTTTGCGCAGTACAGGACTTACAGCTTGCGTTTCCGACACTTCGTCGCCTTCAGGACAATTCAGCTCTAGATGTGATTACCTCGTTGTCCTAACTACGTGCCTACATTACCTCCTAATGTCCTGGTGCCCGAGCCCATCCGCCCCGGATCTAAATGCTCCACCAGCGACCCAAGGACGCAACAATTATGCACATTCTTCTCTCCTGCTACACCAAGCTTGTCCACACACTGCCTACATCTTTTGGTACCAGACTACAATTTCCACAGTCAACAAAATGTAGTACTCGGCGTGTACAGTCCTAATCAACCCAAGACGCTACAGCTTCGACACAGAGCAGACAGCAGACTACGACCGCATCGAGCCGCCACGCTCTCGCTCCCCGAGTTCAGACACTCACAATTCTCAATCGAGCCACCACGCTCTCCCACATAGAGCTCCACGACTCCGGCCTCACTCAGCCTTCTGCTCTGCTCCAGGCTTCGTCTCAACGTCTGCGACACTGCTAAATCCAGAGACACATCCGCCGACTACGCAGTTCACTTTTCGACCACAGTTACCAGCAGCACCGCCACCTATGACAACGGACGATCCTGTACGACCTCCCACCCTACGACCCCAGTAAGATGACAAGTTATGAAACCGGAGCCCGACCAGTTGTCTAACCACAAGCCTAGCATGAACGAACCAAACAAACAACCTCTGGATCACAACCATGCACGAACGGAAGCCCGACCATGCACAACCCATAGCCCAAGTGACACCCCCGGAGCCCGACCAGTTATTTAACCGGAGCCCGACCAGTTGTGTAACCGAAGCTTGAGCAGTTGTGTAACCAGACCCCGACCAGTTGTGTAACCGTAAGCCTAGCAAGTATACATCTCATCCAACCCCCATAAAGCTAAACAGTCCCAGAGCACAACCAAACTCCATTCCTAGTTCGACCAAACAAAAATCTGCTTAGAGCTACCTAAAACCCTCCACTTGTCCTAGAAACACACTATGGAGCCATATCAAACAATTGAACTATACACAAAAAAAGAAACCAAAATTTCTAGCAAACAAACATAAAGCCCTTGCAAAGAAGCCCTTGCATTGTATGTACTAGCTCTATCTATATATCAATCCATTAATGTAACATCACTTGTATGTATATACCTTACCTGAATAAACATCTGAATCTGAATCAGAAACAAAGCCCTAGCAAACAAACCTGGAGCACTAGTACACAAACAACCACTGGAGCACAACCATGTACGAACAGGAGCACAACCATGTACGAACCGGAGCACAACCATGCACAACTCAAAGCCCAACAAGTCACACCCCCGGAGTAATGCAATCGGAACCCGACAAGTTGTGTAACCGGAGCCCAACCAGTTGTCTAACTGCAAGCCTAACATGAAATGGTCACTGCTTGCATCACAAGCGGGGATGTTTCTGGCGGGGGAGAAAGAAACAATTGCGCAGCGCGTCCCGCGGCGTTGCGCGGGCAGTTTGGGGTCGTATAAATACGGGCGCACAATAGGGCTCCGCCTCACTCCGCCTGCCCTCGCCGCTGCCCTCGCAACCACTCCCCGGCCGCCCGACTTCGCACGAGATGGACAACACGCCAGCTGCCTCGGTACCTGACCTCTCTCTCACGGACATCCTGGGGCCCTCGACACCCCAGACTGTTCCGGCAGGGCCCTCCTGCCCTACACTTTTAAACCCAAGGTGAGGTTTTCTGTCCAATTCTAGTCAGGTCCTCCCCCAGTGCGGCGTGTGCCTAGCGCCATCCCCTCGCGGTACGTGTGTGCCGCCTTAGTTAGTCCTTTGGGCTCTCTGCTGTTGCTCCCGGAGAGCTGGGGCGCCCTCCTTGGGCCTGTGCCGGGCGCCCCCGTGCCGTGCTGGTCGCGTGGCTGGCTTAGGGTCGGCGTGCCCCGGGCCGCGTCCCTAGTGGCCTGCGTTTGGTCTCCTCTCATGTGGGGCCCCGTCCAGCCGTGCCCGTCCGTGTCCAAGGGGCCCCGCAGCGCGGCGTGCCTAGGCGCGCGCCCTGCCCGGGGCCCCCCGTCGGCGGCCAGGCGTGCCCTTGCCGGCGTCGCCATGTGGCCAGGCGTGGTGGGCCCTACGCCCTTTGTGCTCTGCCTTGGGGCCCTTTCCCTCGCCGCCATCGACCACGTGTCTGGGCGTGCCTCGGCGTCCTTCCCGCCTTTCCTTCGGGGCTCCCTGCCGCCGGCCCGCCGGGTTCCCTGGGTGTCCCAGGGGGCCAGGTTTCGCCTTGTCCGAGGACATGTGTCGCCGTCGGCGACGGATTGTGGCCAGGTTCGGTCCTACGCCCGGGGCGCATGTTCTCGGCGGCGGCGGCACGTGGCCAGGCGTGGGCGGCCCTATGGCGGGCCCCGCCTTGGGGCCCATGTATGCCTTGCCGGGCCGTCACGTGCCTGGCCGGCAGGGCGTGCTTCTGCGTCCTTCCTGTTTCCCTCGGGTGTTCCCTGTTGCCGGTCTGCCGGCTTCCCTGGGATGTCCCCAGGGGTCGGGTCTCCCTGAGCGGACAGTCGTTGCCCCTGGCGACGACTCGTGGCCAGGTCCGGCCCTCCGCCCGGGCCTGCTACGGGGCACACGCCTGGTCGTGCTGCCACGTGGCACGGCGTTCCGTGGCGCGCACGGTTGGGCTGTGTCCCGCCCTTCCTGTTCCCTTTTGGGTGCTAATCCACGTGGCTTTGCGCCACGGCTTCCCATGTCGGGGCTCGGGCTGCCTTGCGCCCGTACGGCCGCCCTGTGTGCGCCCCCCCCCCTCCCCCTTTTCGTCTAGGCCCTGAGCATGCCGTGTGGCAGCGCGTGGTTGGTAGGCCACGGGGTCCTTGCCGTGTGTGGTGTGCTCTTGTTAGGCACGTCGCCCTCGGACGTCTCGCCCGGCCGTGTTGCCCGGGGTGTTAGCCCCAGGCCCTCCGGTGTCCCGGAGTCCCCAAGTAAGTCTTCCCCAGAGTGGCGCCGATCAAGATGTCCCCAGACGTCCGTCGGCCGGTATAATATAATATGTATTAATATATAATACAATACTACAATGGTATAATAGTATAATATAACTGTATACTGTATAATATACAGTATGGTTGGTAGCGTGGTTGGTAGGCCACGGGGTCCTTGCCGTGTGTGGTGTGCTCTCTGCTAGGCACGTCGCCCTCTGACGTCCCGCCCGGCCGTGTTGCCCGGGGTGTTAGCCCCAGGCCCTTCGGTGTCCCGGAGTCCCCAGGTACGTCTTCCCCGAGTGGCGCCGATCAAGATGTCCCCAGACGTCCGTCGGCCGGTGTAAGTCCGGCATGTAGTCCCCAGACGTACGTCTGGCCGGTGTTGCCCGGTGTGTTATTTCAAGCTTTCCGCCGTCCAGGCCCTCAGGCACGTGCCCTGCTTGCCTGGGGGGTAGCCAGGACCGTTCCCACATGTCCTCCGTCTGGCCGGTGTTGCCGGCAAGTTGGTTCCCAGGCGCTCCCGCCTGGCCGGTGTAGCCTGGTGTGTTTGTCTTAAGCGCCCTGCCCGTCCGGTGTAGCAGGGATGCCTCCTACGTCGTAAGTTCAGCGTTCGTCTGCCTGCCCGTTCGCCTGTGTCGTCTGTTGTTCTTCTTCGTCGGAGGGAGACGCCGGCGTTGGAGCAAGGACCCGAGATCAGCTCGACGACGATGGCAGGTTTACGTCTACGGGTACGCACCACAGGCCCTGGGTTCAGCGTTAAAGCCGGCAATCCAGGATGACTTCGTTATGTTCGTTAAGTCCTCGGCGTCCAGTTCCAGGGGCCGTGCCCTGGACAGGGGGGTGGCCCCCATGTTGCCCGGGGCACGGTATCCTCCAGCAGATGGCGGCGTCGAAGCGTCGTCGGGAACGTCGTATATTTAATGATCCCCATTCTTTGCCTCCTTAAGACACTGTAAATTATGTCTTTCTCACACTTGGTGTGAGAAAAAAATTTGGAAGGTTTCTTATCTTGTACTAGCAGACTTCTCGCGACATGCCTTGCCCTTATTCATATTTATGTTCCACATTTCAGCACCGACATGCCTCTGCTTTCAGATCACCTCGGATTCACTTTGCCCCAGCCTAATTTTACTCAGGCATTCGTAGCCTTGTGCATGTCGTACGTTCAATCTTCGCGTCCGCTGTGTCACAGTTTGCTTGTTCACTTTTCCTTGTCTTACGTCATTAAGTAAAGTCGCCAGGATGTCCTATTTGCAGAGTTATAAGTAATTTACTAAGTAAAGTCAGACAGGACGTCCTATTTGCAGTATTTGCGGGCCCTTAATTTGCTTTACGTTCCCTGGCCCTGCATTTTGCCTAGTTTCCTCAGTAGTTACAGTACTTTCGCTGGGCCCTTGCAGTTTATTCACGTCGCTTATTTGGTTATATTTATGTTATGCATCTCCTCCGTTCTCTTAATGTAACATGGCTATATTCCACGCCGATTGTATACCCTTATTTTGTACTTGCAGATACCACGTGACATGCCTGCCCTTTTCATAATTATGTTCTACATTTCAGCGCTAACATGCCTCCTGTTCCAGGTTACCTCGCTCTCTTTCCCAACCAGCCTCCTTAATTTACCCCGACAGTTGATGCGTTGCTTGTCGCACGTTTATTTGTACGTTGCTGTGTTCAGTATGCTTGCCTATGTTACCCTGCCTTCCTCATTAAGTAAAGTCAGCCAGGATGTGCTATTTGCAGAATTACTAAGTAAATTATTAAGTGAAGTCAGCCAGGCAGTGCTCGTTGCAGAGTTACTAAGAAATTATTAAGTAAAGTCAGCCAGGATGTGTTTTGCAGAGTTCCTAGAATTATTAAGTAAAGTCAGACAGGCTGTGCTATTTGCAGTTTCGCGGGCCCTTATTTTAGCTTCACGTCTCCTGGCCCTGCAATTTGCCTAGAGTCATAGGTAGTTACAGTAGTTTATGCTTGGCTATTGCAGTTTATTCACGTCACTTCTATGGTTATTTATGTTATGCTTTCCTCCGTTGCTTAATGTAAAATTGGTTTTATTTATTCTAGGGCGATTGTTCCATTTAGCCTACCACAATTTAATACATCTTACTTATTTGCTAACATTTGTGCTGTGCTTCATTTATGGTTGTCATTAAGTATGTTTCTATTTATTATAGGGCAAAATGTCCCATTCACCACTATTCATCCCTGTTACTCATTTGGTTACACTTGTGTCGTGCATCCTTTATGTTTGTTATAAAAACATTTTGTTTGTTTACTATAGGGCGATTTGTTACATTTAGCGTTACGTTATTTAGCTTACGTTAAATAAATAAAATAAATAAATTTACTCCGACAGTTGATGCGTTGCTCATGTCGCATGTTTATTTTTGCGTCGCTGTGTCCAGTATGCTCGCCCACTTTTACCCTGCCTTACGTCATTAAGTAAAGACAGCCAGGATGTGCTATTTGCAGAGTTACCAAGTAATTTATTAAGTAAAGTCAGACAGGCAGTGCTAGTTGCAGAGTTACTAAGTAAATTATTAAGTAAAGTCAGCCAGGATGTGCTATTTGCAGAGTTCCTAAGTATTATTAAGTAAAGTCAGACAGGATGTGCTATTTGCAGTATTCGCGGGCCCTTATTTTAGCTTCACGTCTCCTGGCCCTGCATTTTTGCCTAGTTTCATCGGTAGTTACAGTAGTTCATGCTTAGCTTTGCAGTTTAGTTTCCTCAGTGGTTACAGTATTTACGCTTGGCTCTTGCAGTTTATTCACGTTACTTATTTGGTTCTATTTATGTTATGCTTCACCCCCGTTCTCTTAATGAAAAATGGTTATATATGCACGCCGATTGTATCCCCTTATTTTGTACCTGCAGACATCACGTGCCATGACTTGCCCTATTCAGGTGACCTGGACAGGGGGGTGGCCCCCACGTTGCCTGGGGCACGGTACACTCCAGCAGATGGCGGCGTCGAAGCGTCGTCGGGAACGTCGTATATGTAATGATATCCCGTTCTTTGCCTTCCTAAGACAATGTAAATTAGATTTTATACGCTTATATGGAAGGTTTCTTATTTTGTACTGGCAGACATCTCGCGACATGCCCTGCCCTTCCTCTTAATTACGTTCTACATTTCAGCACTAACATGCCCCCTGCTTTCAGATTACCACGGATTCCTTTTCCCAAACAGCCTACCTTAATTTACTCCGACAGTTGATGCTTTGCTCATGTCGCTTGTTTATTTTTTGCGTTGCTGTGTTCAGTATGTTTGTTCATTTTCCTTGCCTTACGTCATTAAGTAATGTCAGCCAGGATGTGCTATTTGCAGAGTTACTATGTAATTATTAAGTAGTCAGCCAGGATGTGCTATTTGCAGAGTTACTAAGTAAATTATTAAGTAAAGTCAGCCAGGATGTGCTATTTGCAGAGTTACTAAGTAAATTATTACGTAAAGTCAGCCAGGATGTGCTATTTGCAGAGTTACTAAGTAAATTATTAAGTAAAGTCACCCAGGATGTGCTATTTGCAGAGTTCCTAAGTAAATTATTAAGTAAAGTCAGCCAGGATGTGCTATTTGCAGAGTTACTAAGTAAATTATTAAGTAAAGTCAGCCAGGATGTGCTATTTGCAGAGTTACTAAGTAAATTATTAAGTCAGCCAGGATGTGCTATTCGCAGAGTTACTAATTACTAGTCTTTTGCTGGGCTACCTTTATGCTTCTCCCCTTCCTGTCTAGGTATGTTTAGGTATGGCTAGCGGTGCGCGAGCCGCGGCTTATCGGTTGCCCCGCCCCACCCCCCTGGCTCCCTGTTTACTCGGTCTCGCCCGCTTACTTCCGCATTCTTCCACCCCATTCTACGTTATCGCCTCTCGCTTTTGGGCCTATGTCCTTTCTCAGACCGGGTTGTGTGCCGTCCAGCGCGCCTCGGCGACGTTATCTTTTCTTCGGCCCTCTGTCATTTCCGCCCCCCCCCCCCAGCCGTGCGGGCTCGCCTGTGGGAAACGTCCCCTTGGTTCCTCCTACGTCTGCGTGTCTGTTAAATCTGTTATTGTTGGACTCGCAATTTGATTTGTATTTATTACGGCAAATTTTTCTCCCGCAATTTACTCTTTGTTTATGTTTCACGTTCAATTTGTTATTAAGGGACTATCAATTAGGATTTGTATTAATCTATTGCTTTGCCTCTCTGCCTTTAAGTTAATTTCAGCTAAGGTACGCTAGTTGCAGTGCATTCGGGTGGGGCCCCCCCCCCCCACAATTTTTTTTCCTCCGGTTATTTCGTCCTATTACACTCGTTTCCCTCTTTATATATTCTGATTATTGTGCATTATGTTTGACCACCCATTCTTCATCGTATCGACAGTACATTAAGGTACATTCGGATGCTAACGAGAAGTTTAGCATGGCCTCACGCACGGTGTCAGGCAAAAAACTGGCCATTCGGCCTTCCTTTCGGCAAGCTCAAGCCAGTCAGTTAGCATGACGTCGACCAGCTTGTGGTTGGCCAGCGCAGCCAGCATGCTGTTGGCCATAGGTCGCTAACGTTCTTTGGCATCCGGCCTTCTGGGCTATTTTACTCTTGTTCCTTCGCCATTGTTGTTTCCTACTACGTATTAGTATTCTATTTAATTTTACCTCATCTATCATTAGGTTAGGGGCCCCTTACCTCCAACCGCTATTCCTTCCACTGCGCTCTGCCCGCTTGGCGCTCACTGCCGGTTTCTTCTGTTCCCTTTATTCGCAGCCACGACAAGCCGGAACCCCCCCCCCCCCTTCACACCCTACTGCGGCGAGGAAGAGAACGCGAGACGGATATTCCTCTGATCACCATCAACGCACGCAGCGGTGCCGGGATGCAGCCGCCCAGGGCCTACGTTAATACTATTATCTTCTCTTTATTTGCTGGGCTATATGGCAGTATTAATATTATTCCGTACCGTTACTGTCATTCCAGTATTATTTTATTAAAATATAAATTGTTATTATGGTTTGGCGTTGCTTTCTTAATTTCTTCCATTCTGCGGCACTTGCCGTCATCTGTTATTTACGATATTACATTGTATTCTTCATTGTACGATTATTTACGACATTGTATTCTTATTATTATCCTTATTACAGTTACTGAATGGCAGCTCCCTGCCGTCGATTTCACTTTGCTCCTGTTCTAAAGATGTTGCCGAAGTTCACGGCGTACTAGCTGCGGCTCGCAGACGCTCATTGACAACACAAGACTACACTCAGCGGCCACTCAAGGCAGACTCCTTGGCTTCTATCCAGCCCAATCACCCGTCTGGAGGCAGAGATGGGATAGAGACCAAAGGTAATGTTCCCCGCTCACATTCTACATCCGATTAGGACACAAGCATGTTATAGATTTGGCTTTAAGAATTGGTTCTTATTCCATTTTATTGTTTATGTATATGTTGCTTAGTTGTTATACCCTTTCTTGGTATATGTATTGTTTATATTCAAGATTTATAGTGTTTCGTCTTACCCTGTTATAGTTGCTTTGTGCCTCCTTGCTGTTCTCCTCCCGGTTTTCTCCCACCTTTGCTCTTAGCAAAGGTACTTCCCCATTCCGTTTGCTGGAAGATTCTTAGATTTGTTAGCCCCCCTTCATTGCTACAGTATAATTATTCGGATGCTCTTTATTCATCCAGGATTGTTAATTAAGGTTTCTCTTAATTCCTGCTGCCGGGCTCCCTCCCCCGTTTTTCGTCTCCGTATTGATTCAGCTAGGGTTTCCCTCTCGTCTGTGCTCTTGCCTGTCACGATATCACTGCACGCCGCTTCTGCCCACCCTTACTGCCTTATATCTTTCAGCCCGGGGGAGGTGAGCTACGCGACAAAAAATCGACGCACGCTCCGACTGGACCAGGTATCGCTTACATGGTCAGGAATCAACACTCTTCGGATCCTACAAGCACAGATCCTACAAGCGCTCCTGTCACCAGGCGAGATTTCTCCAGGATCCTACGCGCTGCCCTCTCGGCGCTAGGCTTGACTTCAGATGACTACGCTCCGCACCCAGCTGTCTCGGGACGGGCTCGCCACATCAGAAATAATGGCAAACGGCAGGCGGAAGAGTATAGTGCTCACATCCTACGTCAGACGGGACGTTGTTGCTCTGCTACATGGAGTGCCTCACGCGGCCAGCTGGCACTCGCCCTTCGGGGGGGGGTCCGGCCGCTGGCCTGCGGTGGGGGTGCAGCGCCGGTCCCCAAGTGTCCCGCTGTCCGCAGCTAATACTTTGCCCAGTCTAGGTGCTAGTAAGCCCTACTTGTAGTCACACCCCCTTCTCCTTATCCATTAGGTCTTTTACGGCCTCTTGGCCGGGTACATTACGTGTTATGTGGTCTCTCACTTATTAGTTATTCTTTGTGTCCTGCCTGTTATATCCTAGTGTTATATAATTACTACACATTTGCACTCGGCCTTAATTCTAGTACCAGTTAACCTTTAGGTTTCTGCAGAATTAGTTTCCATGTCACTATAGGCTAAGGTCTCATACTTACTACGGGTGTACCTTTTAAGTTAAATCTAGTCCTTGGAATTGTTACTGTTAATTCTTACTTTATATATTTACTTTATATATTTACTTTATATATTTTAATATAAACGTTATATATTCCTTAAATTATATTTGAAACTTTGTATATTTACATGTTCATTATTAAGTTTTATATAATATCAACTTTGTTAAGTCTATAATATAAACCGTGTTTAATATAAACTTTATATAATTACTTACTTTATGTGAACTTTATATATTTACATGTTCTGCAGAATTTAATCTTCAATAAACTTTAACGCCCCATACTGCCAGTATCTTCCTCCCCCTGGTCAGAAAATGGTCACTGCTTGCATCACAAGCGGGGATGTTTCTGGCGGGGGAGAAAGAAACAATTGCGCAGCGCGTCCCGCGGCGTTGCGCGGGCAGTTTGGGGTCGTATAAATACGGGCGCACAATAGGGCTCCGCCTCACTCCGCCTGCCCTCGCCGCTGCCCTCGCAAAACCCCACCCTCCCCCCCTTTGCAAGCGGCTGCTTTTGTACCCCCGTCATGCTTTGCACAGTTGTCCCGATTGTCTCCCCACTGCATGTGGGAAGGGGGGTGCAGCGCCGGTCCCCAAGTGTCCCGCTGTCCGCAGCTAATACTTTGCCCAGTCTAGGTGCTAGTAAGCCCTACTTGTAGTCACACCCCCTTCTCCTTATCCATTAGGTCTTTTACGGCCTCTTGGCCGGGTACATTACGTGTTATGTGGTCTCTCACTTATTAGTTATTCTTTGTGTCCTGCCTGTTATATCCTAGTGTTATATAATTACTACACATTTGCACTCGGCCTTAATTCTAGTACCAGTTAACCTTTAGGTTTCTGCAGAATTAGTTTCCATGTCACTATAGGCTAAGGTCTCATACTTACTACGGGTGTACCTTTTAAGTTAAATCTAGTCCTTGGAATTGTTACTGTTAATTCTTACTTTATATATTTACTTTATATATTTACTTTATATATTTTAATATAAACGTTATATATTCCTTAAATTATATTTGAAACTTTGTATATTTACATGTTCATTATTAAGTTTTATATAATATCAACTTTGTTAAGTCTATAATATAAACCGTGTTTAATATAAACTTTATATAATTACTTACTTTATGTGAACTTTATATATTTACATGTTCTGCAGAATTTAATCTTCAATAAACTTTAACGCCCCATACTGCCAGTATCTTCCTCCCCCTGGTCAGAAACGAACCAAACATACAGCCTCTGGATCACAACCATGCACGAACGGAAGCCCGACCATGCACAACCCAAAACTCAGGTGACACCCCCGGAGCCCGACCAGTTACTTAACCGGAGCCCGACCAGTTATTTAAACGGAGCCCGACCAGTTATTTAACCGGAGCCCGACCAGTTATTTAACCGGAGCCCGACCAGTTATTTAACCGGAGCCCGACCAGTTATTTAACCGGAGCCCGACCAGTTATTTAACCGGAGCCCGACCAGTTGTGTAACCGAAGCTTGACCAGTTGTGTAACCAGACCCCGACCAGTTGTGTAACCGTAAGCCTAGCAAGTAACTTGCTTAGCTTCAGTCCCTGAGCCCATTATGTGGCTCTGTAACCCTTTCTACTACCACCCACAAGATGGGTATGGGGTGCATAATAAATGAACTAAACTAAACTATTGCAGTATTTGTACATTGAACTGTCGCTTGTCAGTAAACTTAGTTACGACAATACAATACAATACAATTTTATTTAGGTAAGGTACATACATACAATAAATTTTTACAAGGATTGGTAGACTTATAGGAATACAGTTAACTATTAACTTCATGAAATAATATTACCTTATACGCGAGAATAATTCTGAATACACAGCGAGAAAATTGATGAATGAGGCTTTGGGTCAGGCGGCGGCGTAGGGGAGCCTGGCCTGAGGACAGGCAACTGTAAATGCTTCACCCTCCACATACTTCAAGTGAAAATAATTGCCAACAGAACCTAAATACCAAACCTACTATACGCCTAATTAATTATAGAATATAAAATTAATTTATACACGATAAAAACTTTTTAATACACAGTACATGAAAGTCGATAATAAATGCGTCTTGGGATGTGGGGGAGACGACCGCCGCGTTAACGAGCCTAGCCTGACGACGGGGTAGTTTAACACTGGGGAAGTGTATTCTACATAATATCCTACCCATATAATGTTGGCAAATCATGATCCTCAAAAATCTTCCACAATATCCGAGAGACGACAGACTATTTAGCATTAGTGGAATACAAACATTTGAATACTACACAACCCGGATGAAAAAAATAGGGAAACAATGACCCTCGTAGACATTACAAAACTCAATGCTATAATAGCGAACAAATGTATAATGCATTAAGCATTGTAGGTGGAGGTAGACTATATATTCATGCATACCTCCCAACTGCTCAGATATATTTGCAAAAAAAAAAAAAAAAAAAAATATGATCAGCCTTACCTACACGGGACCTACGATGCTCACGCCACGGCTGCTTCCTGACGACTGACAGGGTCGGCGTCGATGACCCCGTAGCGACCAACCGACCCAGAGACTCCCTGCCTAAAATTATTTGAACAACGTATTGAAATTCCTAGCGTATAGCGCCAGGAATGTGTAAATTAATATTTATATGCATTATAGGCCTTTCTAAAGTAATTTATAGATCTGAATATCATATATTGTCTAACAAACGAATTATTTAAGTTAAGATTTTAATTATGCCAGATACAATTAAGTCTCATCGCACACAAGAAGATTCGTCGGCTGATTTTTTTTTATTTATATATAAAAAAGTTTCTAAATTCTTGTAATGCCAGTTTTTAAATTCTTGTAAAGCCACTATAGCATGCATAGCGTTTCGGGTAGGTCCTTAATCCTAATGTTTATCCCGGAGTATGACCTGCCAAATCGTTTAACAACCTATTCTCTGTCGGGTGAACAGTTAAGGAGTGTCGTCCGATCAGTCCTTCCCGGCCAGGATCAAAGGGCTTGTAACGGTTCTATTGTTACGTAAAGTATGGTGACAAATAAACACAGACACTAAGATACTATATATATATTAGGTCGAATATACAGAAGTACACAGGTGATACTTTGGTGTGAGTTGAGCGCACTGAGCGTCGGTACAGTATCTCGCAAGTGTCTGCTCTAGACCACACTTGAAAGTAGACTAGTTAATGTTTGCTATTCTGCTGCTTATATGCTCGGGCAACACCTCACCGTGTTGCCCGGGCAACGCCTCACCTCATTCATCTCCAAAAGGTTGACAGGAATATTAACAATGCATTTAAAGCGAGTATATTATTGGGATAATCTACTCGCTACAGAACTCCCCCTCCCAGGGGATGAAAGGAAAAATACTTGATCAAGGAACTTGATCAAGTATTTTGATCAAATACGGTGCTGGTCGGTGAATTGTACGCCCTGCTCGCGTTACATAACCATCAAAGTTAACTTCCTCCTCTTCGCTAATGTCATCTAACTGGGGTCGTAGGGTGGGAGGTCGCACAGGATCGTCCGTCGTCGTAGGATCAGGTTGTGGCGCGGCTGGTAACTGGGGTTGTAGGGTGGGAGGTCGTACAGGATCGTCCGTTGTCGTAGGTGGCGGTGCTGCTGGTAACTGTGGTCGAAAAGTGAACTGCATAGTCGGCGGATGTGTCTCTGGATTTAGCAGTGTCGCAGACGTTGAGACGAAGCCTGGAGCAGAGCAGAGAGCTGAGTGAGGCCGGAGTCGTGGAGCTCTATGTGGGAGAGCGTGGCGGCTCGATTGAGAATTGTGAGTGTCTGAACTCGGGGAGCGAGAGCGTGGCGGCTCGATGCGGTCGTAGTCTGCTGTCTGCTCTGTGTCGAAGCTGTAGCGTCTTGGGTTGATTGAGACTGTACACGCCGAGTACTACATTGTTGACTGTGGAAATTGTAGTCTGGTACCAAAAGATGTAGGCAGTGTGTGGACAAGAACGGTGTAGCAGGAGAGAAGAATGTGCATAATTGTTGCGTCTTTGGGTCGCTGGTGGAGCATTTAGATCCGGGGCGGATGGGTTCGGGCACCATTACATTAGGAGGTAATGTAGGCACGTAGTTAGGACAACGAGGTAATCACATCTAGAGCTGAATTGTCCTGAAGGCGACGAAGTGTCGGAAACGCAAGCTGTAAGTCCTGTACTGCGCAAAGGGCTTGAGTCGGCCGAGTATCAAAATGCAGTGAACGTGTAGATGAATCTGATGACAGAGCAGCTGTCGTGGGCGTAGGACAAGCAGTGCCCTGGCAGCGACGGAGAGTCGGCAGGACAAGCTGTAGATCCAACATGATGTAATCATTGATGAGGCTGTCAGATGAGTGAGTAACGATCGTGGAGCAGCAAGCCGTAGTAGATGAAAATGCAGAGATGGACGCGATGAAAATCATAGCTGTGACGAGGGTGTTGGCAGTGTTCCATCACAGCAAACAGTAGCAGAAGAGGTCCAGTGAGAGTCCATGTTGTAGTCCATCGTGGCTGGGTATCGTCGAAACTCTCCGGGGTCACCAATGTAACGGTTCTATTGTTACATAAAGTATGGTGACAAATAAACACAGACACTAAGATACTATATATATATATTTGGTCGAATATACAGAGGTACACAGGTGATACTTTGGTGTGAGTTGAGCGCACTGAGCATCGGTACAGTATCTCGCAAGTGTCTGCTCTAGACCACACTTGAAAGTAGACTAGTTAATGTTTGCTATTCTGCTGCTTATATGCTCGGGCAACGCCTCACCTCATTCATCTCCAAAGGTTGACAGGAATATTAACAATGCATTTGGAGCGAGTATATTATTGGGATAATCTACTCGCTACACGCTCCACAAAATTGTCGCTTGGACTGTCGACTTCCTATGGCATCACCTCTCACATATTTACGTCTCATTTCGTTATGAAATTAGATTATTTCAGAGTAAAAATAGGTTTGATCATGTTCTACGTGTAGCACCAACATTATAATAAGTAAATATACCATATTTCTTCATTACTTACGTAATGCTAGGACGATTTGTGTAGTTTTGGGCCGATTTGGGCCGATTTGGGTAATTCTATGGACCCGTTATTCATGCCCGTGCCACCTCTTGGGTGGCTTAAATCTTTATCAACCAATCAATCGGGGGTCAAGGTTCCCGACCAGGCCTCCTGGTTGATGGACTGGTCAACCAGGTTGTTGGATGCGGCTGCTCGCAGCCTGACGTATGAATCACAGCCTGGTTGATAGGTATCTTTAGGAGGTGAACAAATCCTCAGGAGCCGTGATGAGGGTTAGAACCTATATACTAGGTGTTCCCAGGCACACTCTGGGAACTAGTTGACTGCTCCACGACATGGTCAAAAGAATTGCAACTTGAAGCACTACTGCACCCACAAGGATCCCCAGGCTTCCAATGAAGCCGAACCCTATTTCACACAATTCCCCCATGCACTCAGGCTCTGTCGTCCAGTACAGTAGTTCTACCTCTGCAGCCCTTCCTTCAAACAAAGACCCAAAAGTGATTCCATGCACCAGCCAAACCCCCCTCTTTATGAATGAAAAAAGGTTTACACACGATTCGCAACTGATTTTGTTCGAACACTTCCGGAACAAGTGCTTCACTGACGAATTTTGTTCGAACCACAACGCTGTAAATGCTTCACCCACGTACTACAAATTAAGAAGTTGGTCATTCAATTGTATGTCTCTGGTGTGCCCTCACCTGGATTATTGCATCCAAGCATGGAGACCTTATCTTCTAAAAGACATAGGACATAGCTGCTCTGGAGAAGGTGCAACATCGGGCAACAATAATCATCCCAGAGCTTAATCATTTCTCGTATCGAGAACGGCTGAGGGCCACAGGACTAACAACACTTCAAACCAGGCATGACAGGGTGGATCTCATTGAAACCTTTAAAATACTGAACAATTTGGAGGATATTGATCCGGACAATTTCTTGAAAAGGTCAGATGTAACACGAACAAGGAGCAACAGATTCAAGATCAACAAGCCATAATGTAGGACTGAAAGCAGTAGATGCTTTTTCACCCATAGGGTTGTAAACCCTTGGAACCGCGTACCAGCCGAAGCTGTAAACGCCAAAACTGCTGGAAAAGATCATCAGGGCAAATGGGGGGACTTTTGACAAGCCGCCAGCTTCCTGACCTTGTCAAGGCCACTAGTATTAGTGGCCCTCAGGTAAATTCAGGTACTATTTAAAAGGCATAATGTAACAAGACTGAACGTTAGGCACACTGCAGGAAGGTGTGGTATCCTCAGTCCCACTGTGCTGAAGATATAATGATCCATACCACTGGATACACTGGCACCCAAAATATTCTTAACTGTGTTAGACACATACCAGGACCTAGGTATATGCTAAGTCATATCAGCAGAGAAATCAGATTCTGAATCTGTACCCAGCCAGATGGGGAACAACTATCGTCAAAATCCAGATCACAGAGCCACATATTATTATTATTATTAAAATCAATTGGAGGAATGAGGGGATTTGAACCCTTGATATGGGTACTTCCAAGCCGCACACCTTAATTTTGGTTGAGGGTTCGAATCCCCTCATTGCTCCAATTGATTTTTTCAATGACATACTGTATCATATTATTATTACTGTATTATTATACACAACAAAATCATACTATTAATTCTTATTGTCAGGGACTTTAGGCAGCCCAACAATAGTTGCCCAACTCTCAGGTACCTATTTACTATTAGGTGAACAATAGCAATAGGTAAAAGGAAATGCAACCCCTTCCTCTTACAAATATTTTGCTTTTTGCTTATATATGTACTCGGGCTAACAACCGATGTACTGTAATTCAAATTGAAATCGGCTCATGAAAGTAACGTACTGTCCTGTTTTCTGTTTTAGGTCCTCTGGCTTAGGCTGTTAGGTTAGGAGAGGAAACTTTCAATTAACAGTTTTCATGACATTTGAAACCTTAAGAGAACTTCCTGCCCTCCTAACCTACCAAAAGACTCCTAACTTGCTGTTTTGGAAAAAAAAAATCCAAAATTTAATTGGAAAATTAATTTTAATTTTGAATTACGTTGATATTTGGCTGTAGCACATACAAGTGAAAAGCAGCGTATTTTGTTAGAAGACGGGTTAAAATGTGCCCAACCATTTCAGTTTTGCCCAGGGGGACCTTTGACAAGTCACCATCTTCCTGTCCTCATCAAAGCGACTAAAAATGACGGCCCTCACATAAATGACAAGATGATGATAACATCATGACAAGGTGAAAAGGGCATATGACAAGGTGATAAGATTATTTTGACAAGTCGATAATTATTACACCACAATAATAAGGCCATCGTGATAAGGTTATTATAACAAGGTAGTAGTAGTAGTAGGCATCCATCAGTCACAGGAGACTATGGAGTTGCACTCTGGGTATCTGTCTGGAGTGGCCTCTCCAGGGTGCAAAACCAGGGGTAGGTTGAAATGGAGGAGAAGCTGCCACCCAAGCAGCAGGTTCCCCCCCCCCCCAGGTGCTGGTCATAGTATGACCAGGTGCCCAGGTCATACTTATCTTACTAACTTTTGTCATGATAATCTTACCACCTTATGTCATAACCTTACTATCATGTGTTATGATGATCTTACAAGGTAGTAAGGTCATCATAACACATGATGGTAAAGTTGTAACTTAAGGTGGAAGGGTTATCATGACACAAGGTAATAAGGTCAATATGACACAATGTGCTAAGGTCATCATGACATGAAGCAGTAATAATGCATTCGTACATAAATTCTACTTCTCAGTTAGCTCATTTTCTTCACTGTCTTAAATGGGTAAATTAAATGCAAATTCAAATAATTCATAGAAATATTTATTAAATATAGTTAGCATCAGTAGTTAACTAATTCGTTAAAGCATATATTTGAACGCTGACAATTCTTCAGTACAAGTACTGTTGCCATTCTATTCTATTCAGGACGAAAGAACAGTAGACATCCTGTACCAAATTTATGGTCCTATGGAATGGAAAAATTACTAATATTAGTTAATGGTATACAAAACCCATTTTTATCACATTGAATGAGAAAAATATCACAAAACTTAATCATAAAACATCATATTTTTGCAAGGATCTAAATTATACAGAAACATGTACTTGTGAAAATATATTAGGATCATTCAGTTTTTGATACTTTTATACATATAATGCACACAGACATTAAAATTATGTCTGCTGGATTTTACAAAGAACTGCATTTTCTGCCTGTTGCAAAATTCAAGTAAAACTTGCACAAATAATGGGAACTTTTTAGATTTGTGAACAGGCTCCCTTTGAGCTGAGGATTCATCAAGGTTAATCAAATGATGAATAGTATTTTAATATAGAGGGAATGTGTACTGCATTACTGCAAGCAAATGGATTCAAATCCCAGCCACAGCCAAATAAACCAGGAACTGACCACAGGACACATGCACCAGCTTGTAAGTGGAAACCAATGAACATAAAGATGGACAGATTTTAATGGCACTGAGTTTCCCACTTACATGGTGAGGAGGTATTTGTTCCCAACAGGGCCATTAGAGACCCACCCTGAGCTACAGACTGTTCCCAACATAGCCACTAGCCACCAGTCTCTAATGGCTATGTTGGGAACAGTCTCTAGCGGCTATAGACTGTTCCCAACATAGCCACTAGAGACTGGTAAATTGAAATGAAAATACATCATTATTTTACAAAATTCTTGACTTCATGATTGTTCCCAACAGTGCCACTAGAAACCCTTCATGAGCTACAGACTGTTCCCAACAGGGCCACTAAGAGACCCTTCATGAGCTACAGGCTGTTCCCAACAGGGCCACTAAGAGACCCTTCATGAGCTACAGACTGTTCCCAACAGTGCCACTAGAGACCCCTTCATGAGCTACAGACTGTTCCCAACAGTGCCACTAGAGACCCCTTCATGAGCTACAGACTGTTTCCAACAGGGCCTCTAGACTGGTAAATTGAAACGAAAATACATAATTTTTTACAAAATTCTTTCATACTCATTATCTCTAAAATTTTGTTATCTGACTGTATGTGTCACGCTAAATTAATGGGTTAATATCCCAGTTCTTGGAATGAATGTTTAGTACAGTATTGACATTCTTGATGAAGTTGAATGCTAGAGGTGCTAATGATAATGATGAAACCAAATGTTAAAAGAACAAATTGGGTAAACATTTTGGCAATTCTGATGAATTATATGATGTTACTGAATAAATCTGAAAATTGGAGTGATATAAAAGCAGGTTGGGTGCCAGTCCTCACAGCAGCTATAATGCAGTACTTGGGAACATCACACTGTATGCCTGCACAGCCTAACTATAAGCATGCATCTCTCTCACTCTTAGAAAGCTTGTTTTTCCCTGTGTCGGTGGTGCGGGTGGAGTCTGAGCAGGAATCTTCGTCTCCCTCACCATATAGGTGGATGGATTTATGAACTGACAACAGAATTAGTTCAGTCAGCAAGCAGCCTGCCATTAAACCTGGAAATCACAACACACTGTTAGAAAATACATTAGTCATAAAGTTGTGTCTGAAAAGATTATCAGTTAAACTGTGACTTTAAGTGATAATCTTCCAACTTTATGCAGAAAAAAAACCACATGATTTACTGTAAAATCACTTGTCTCTGGATATATCACCTACTGTATTTTCAGTGGTGTATAGATAATTTTTTTTTTTTTTTTTTTTTTTTTTTTTGAGATATATACAAGAGTTGTTACATTCTTGTACAGCCACTAGTACGCGTAGCGTTTCGGGCAAGTCCTTAATCCTACGGTCCCTGGAATACGATCCCCTGCCGCGAAGAATCGTTTTTTCATCCAAGTACACATTTTACTGTTGCGTTAAACAGAGGCTACAGTTAAGGATTTGCGCCCAGTAAATCCTCCCCGGCCAGGATACGAACCCATGACATAGCGCTCGCGGAACGCCAGGCGAGTGTCTTACCACTACACCACGGAGACTGGTATAATACCACTAATAATAATAATAATAATAGCATGAATGTTCCCCAAGCCATAATCATTAAAAATTCTATTACCTGACCAGGGTTTGAGCCTGCATTACCAGAGCTTACCTAAGGGATACACAGTACTAATGCCACTTCACCAGTGATTGCCTAAAAGGATTTGTTAGTCCTGGAGCTCATTACATGAGCTCTATGACTAACAAATCATATATATACAATATATTGTAATGATTGGTATATAAAGTTTAGCTTTTGTTGTTATTAATGAATGTTTCTCTTAGTTTCTCTTGTACAAGAATGTAACAACTCTTGTATATATCTCAAAAAAAAAAAAAAAAAAAAAAAGTTAAAATATTTGTTAATTTTTGTTTCATTTTGTAAGTGTTTCAAGTACCTGTATATTAAATTGAACTTTAGTACAGTAAATGTTTATTTGTTGAGTCATGGAGTGTGTGTAAAGTTTTACCGAGTGTTTTCGTGAGGGTAGCATTTCTGCAGCCCATGAGGAGAGAGCAGGGCACCCACATACAGAGGGTGTGGTGAATGCTCATGAGGTGCCCACCTCATTGTGTGAAGGTACTGTATTTACCCTGGTTTTCTGTAATTACCTAAGTGTAGTTACAGGATGAGAGCTACGTTCTTGGTGTCCCATCTTCCTAGCACTCTTTGTCATATAACACTTTGAAATTACAGTACTGATGGTTTTAACCACCACCTTCTCACCTAACTTGTGCCAACCTTCTATCACTCTGTTTACAAAAGTGAATTTTCTTAGATTCCTTCAGCAGGTTTGTTTAGTTCAAATCTATGACCTCTTGTTCTTGAAGTTCCAGGTCTCAGGAATTCTTCCTTATCAATTTTATTGATTCCCGTTACTATTTTGTATGTAGTGATCATATTGCCTCTTTTTCTTCAATCTGACTGCTTCATTTAAGAGTCCTGGTAGTATAGTACAGTCAGGTTTGTTCTTGACGCACAATCGAGAATTTCGAGTTTGAATCCCGGGCGGGACAGAAATGGCTGGGCACATTTCCTTTCACCTAATGCCTCTGTTCACCTAGCAGTAAGTAGGTACTCAGGAGTTAGTCAGCTTGCTGTGTGGTTGCATCTTGGGTGGGGTCATTAATTCGGCTTGGGGAAGGGGGGGGGGGCCAGGGGGACCTCGATAAAAGCCAAAATCGACTTGAGAATGGTCCTGGACGGACTGAAACGTCGTCATCCCTTCACTTTCTAGTGTGTGGTCTGGTCAACAAAAGCCAAAACATGTATGAATACACTCTGGCTTTCTGTCCCCTGACACAATGAATTACTGTATTTTATTATTGAATTATTTGTATGCCTAGTTTACAATCATCTTTGCTTTCTGCATTTCCCAACTGACCTGCAGGAATCCCATGGAGAATATGCCGGTAGGTGTCAAGGTCATAAAGCCAACAGAAGCCTTTCTTTCCACACGTCTGCTCCCACAGGCGGCATGAGTAATCTGTGGGGTATGATACATCTTGGATAGGTGACTCCTATAGGTCTATTTATACAGTAGAGGAAGGCATTAATCACAGCACTATTCAGTAACCAAATCAATGTGTCCAAAAATCCTTTTACCTATGGCCCAGCCAAAGATTATAGGTGCTGGTATGGAAGCAAAGAGGGCCAAGGCTGCATTGAATACTCCCAAACCCAGGTCCTTATCACGCTCCTCAACACATCTGCATGTACACAAAGACAAAAGTTACTACTGGTATACAGATAAATGTCAAATATATATGTACCTGTGCAGGCGATGAGTCACAATAACATGGCTGAAGTAGTTTGACCAGACCACACACTAGAAGGTGAAGGGACGACGACGTTTCGGTCTGTCCTGGACCATTCTCAAGTCAAGACAATCGACTTGAGAATGGTCCAGGACGGACCGAAACGTCGTTGTCCCTTCACCTTCTAGTGTGTGGTCTAGTCAAATATATGTACCTGAATTCACCTGAGGACCACCATCTCTAGTGGCCTAACCAGGGACAGGAAGCTGACAGCTTGTGAAAGGTTCCCTATTATTTCTGACAATTTCTGGGGGGAAGCGGGGGAATCCGGGGTGAGCCCCTTGTGGGCCCACTAAAACAATCTTGCTGAGATGGCTTCACCTATCTCACTGATTGCATGAGCCATGGAGTTCTGTTTGATCTACTGGGGACTAGAGGCAAAAACTGACCTCTTCAGAGAGACAAAAGGAGCAGCTGCCACTCACCTCACTGGGGGTAAGGCATCCAGAAAGTCAGCAAACCAATAAAGACCACTGCTGACTTTAAAGAAACTGAAGTCACAACCTGCTGAATGAACTCCACCAACAATGTAAACAAACTATGGAATCTCGAAACAAGCACGCACTTGTATTCCCCTCTTTGTATGAGTTTGATCCGAGTTTTCTTTTTGGGGAAATTCTTTTGCTCTTTCAAGACATACGTAGCAATTTTCACAAGACTAGTTTGTTTTGTTTCGCCTATCTTTCTGGGTGCCTTCCCCTGGTCGATGGCAAAATATGACATAATTTAAATGTAAAGTGCTCATAGGCCATTGCTCCTTGTGCCGCTCTGAAGGGGCCAGGTTCTGGCTCATGGTCCCCGGTAGGCAAAGGACTCCTGTGACTGATGACCCCAAACTAATAAAGCACTATATCAGTTCGGATAGCTTCAGGAAGCCTCCGGGCTCACCCAGAAAATGGCATTTCATTACATTCAATGCTGGCTTTTTACTAACTTTGTTATCTATCTAGCTCCTTTTCATTCCCTTCTTTTTTGGGGCCACAGTTTTGAATGAGTTCAGTGATGACCATGAAATTTTCCCATGATGTTTTCATGCTATGGTCACCTACATTTGTAGTCAATCTTATAATATGGTGATCATACGATGGTGGTGAGCTTTTACCCTACCTGAATTTGACTAATCATGCCTTTGGAATTTTCAATCATTTGTTTACATTTGGGGGAATTCTTGTAGCAATTCTGAAGTCTTTATATTTTTTATAACCAGCACCAATCTGTTTTGTTTTGCTTAGGTTGTGTGGGCTTCCCTGGTGGTGGTGGTGGACGTGATTAAAATTCACTGACAATTTTATCATAGTTTCACTGCTCTCTGTGCCTCATTAGGAGGGGGGGGGGCAGGTTCATGGTCCCAAGTAGGCCTAAAACAACTCTGTGACTGATGGCACCTGGTAGTTTGGCACTGTTCCATCACTGTAGCTTCAGGAATCCACTGTGGCTCACCCAGAAATTGATATTTCATTATATTCATTGCTGTTTTTTGTATGAATTCCCCTGAAATCATCAAAATGAAAAAGAAATGGTCTAATATGGCAAATGTTCAATTCTACACTTAAAATGTTTTTGAAACACTTGTGTGATTTATGGCCTTGTAGTGTCCGGCAAGTCACTGAACAGACCTTACAGCATGAAAGAGATGTGGTAGATATGGAACTTGCCTGAAAAGTATGATGTTTACAGGAACTCTGCTGGCAGCATTAGTCATCTTGGTTAAGACAGTGAGCGCAAGATACATGTAGAATGTGGGACATTCATGGCTGCAGTAGCCATCCACAGCTATAGCTGGAGCCTTTCTTGCTTCTGTGGGCATGTCAGGAAGGCCTGTGGAGACACCAAATGGTGCCCTCGTTGACATGATGCTCTGGGACATTCAGTTATTTTGGTTAGTTGTTATTTATTTAGGTAATTGTAAGAATAGATGGTTGTTTCGCTGTATAAAAATAGTGATTTTTCCTGGGGGGAGCACCTTGTGGCTCCTTGAAGCTATCTCAGTGAGTTGGCTCCCAACTACTAGGTCACATCAGCTGTTGAGTTCTGCTTGGCCTATCAGTAACCAGAGCCAGAACCTGGCCCCTCCTCACAGAGATGCAGAGAGCAGGTGACACTTCCCCACATAAGAACATAAGAATAAAGGTAACTGCAGGAGGCCTATTGGCCCATACGAGATAGCTCCTTTCTACCCAAAAGGAAAGCATCCACAAAGTTATTGAACCAGTGCTTTGTTCAAAGAGACTGAAGCCTCAAGACTGCCAAATGAACTCTCCCAAGCAATAGCACTAACCCCCTTCCCCATCAGTTTGGGGAGCCCTGGAACTTCCGGTTCCTTCAGTCCTCCAAGCCAGTTCTGTTGCCGATGCGGACACATTTGGATGTCTACTGTAGGGTTTTCAGGTCGTCTACAAGCAGCATGGTGAGGTTTTTGGAGTCAGAGCAGGGTTTAGCTTGGGATTCAGCTCAATCTTCTCTGGGGGTTGGCCACTTTCATTTCAGGCACGGAGGCAGTTGAGCCATGTAGTCCTGCCAAGGTTTCAGGGGTTTTACTTTTCCAACTAACCCATTCTTCCAAAACCTCTCCTCCAGACCCCACTTTTCTATCCTAGGCAGTGGATGTGAACTTCAGATCTGCCTCAGAGCCTGTGTTTGGCTTTTGGGGCTTGGGGGGTATCCAATAGGGATCCTTGAGTTTCATTGGACCCTACTCAGTCCCTCATTTCTTCCGATGAGTGCCTTTTACTGCAAGGGGGTTTCTTAATCCTCCTCCTTATATGATATTGATTTTTATTCAGCTCCCCCAAGTGTTCGTTCCATGTACCATGTGGTTCATCTGATTCATCCCTCCAGGTGTTCCCTTCCTCTCTCTGGTGGCTTGGATGGTTCTCTTTAAATACCTCCTGTGTGACCCAGAGTTTGCCACGTTGATGGACCCTGCCACTTTTGAGTTTGGATCTTCCTTGCCATAGTGGCTGCACCCTGAGGTTCTGGAATATTCTTAGCTAGCACACAATCCCCTCTTTTTTTTTCCTTGGGGCTTAGTGCAGCTTCTGTTGTTACTGCATGCTTGTGTGGCTTGTTTTGAACGTGTCTCAAGTATTTTTCCCAATTCCTTTCTAGGGTTGCTCAATGACTGCTTGTTTGCTCCCACTCTTTCTCATGATACAGGGGTTGGTGCAGCTACATGCCTGGAATGCCTTTGATGTCTGCAACCCATGTGGCAAATGACTTGCAAGCTTGCATGCACTTAATTACGGTCATCTGCTTTCTATCCCTCATGGTGATGTATTCTGGCAGGCTCTATGAGGATGTTGATTTGCTCAGCCCATAGTCAGGTGTGGGCTCCTTGTTGTCCACCATGGTGACTTCAGTGGTCTTGCCTTAGTTGTATGACTCCGTGCTCTGGGAATTGGTTGCTGCATTCTACTCAGACAGTCTCACATGTTGGCAGGCTGTACTGGCCCAGTGGTTCAATTCAGCTTAGACCTTCTGTCCACACCTGCCTTTTCACAGGTGGGGCCAGGGCTTTGCCTGCTGTTGGTCAGGGTAGGCCCTCGTTGGAGCCGGTTACTGAGTCGCACGCATTTCACGTGGTCAGTTCCTCTTCTGGTCAATGTCGTTGTTTTCATGCCATGAGGGTGGACACATGCCTGTTTGTGGTTCACACCAATCCTTTCACAATTCACATCTTTAACAGGGAAAGGGGGGGGGGCCCACCTGGGGCATACACCCATATGGAGTATGGCCCATACTGAGCAGCTCCAGGGTCCATACTTCAGGGAGGAGGGGGAAGTATGGACCCTGACACTGCTTACAGCTTCAGGGTCCTTCTGTTTGGCTTAAATTTGGCTTTCCATGGTTTCCTAGATTGATTTGTTTTGTGGTGGCTCATCTTCGCTTACTGAGGGTTCATGTTCTGGCCTACCTCAACGATTAGCTGGTTTGTACCCCCTATCAGTCCATATGCCTGCTTGCCTAGTAGGGATCTGGCTCTTTTTCTAGTTTCCTGGATTCAAGTTCCTGGTGAACTGGAGGAAGTCCCAGTTGGTTCTGTCCCAGCATCAGACTTAGCTGGACCTCATGTGGGACTCTCAGCATCTCTTTCCCTTCCTCCAGCAGCTTTGCTCTACCTACTGCACCGCTGTCTTCTGATGTTAAGGTGGCCCTGAGTGACTCGGCATTTGTTCAAGCAGTTGTGTGGGAGTCTAAACTTTGCCTGCATGGTATTCCTCCTGGACATGGTGTGGCCTTGGAGGTTGTTCTGGTTTCTCCAGTTCTACCCTTTTCATCATTGCTGCAATCATTGGGTTCAGGCCCCGATTGTTCTGGAAATCTGTCAGGAATGGTGCAAAGGAAGTCCCACTCAGGAACACCTGAAAGATGGAGCTCACCTTCTGCTAGTCAAGTGTGAGGTTCTGACAAAACCCCTGCCAAGCTCCCATAAAAAAGAGAAGGTTGTCAGCCAGTTAGGACAAACCCAAGACTTCATACTGCAACCAATAAGCAGAGACATATCTGTACTCGAAAGAGGCTGGGTCCTTGGAAAAAGAGGTCAGCACTCTGCAGGAAGTACTGAAGCAAATATATGTGAATCACAGAAGGCACAGCATGGGAGGATGGAATCTCCAGATAAAGGACGAATCCGAGATGTCTAACAGGATCTGGAACTAAACCTAGGGAGCTGAGTGATCCAGCTCATATACAGAGGGAGGATACAAAAAATTATCCCCCTGCAGAGGGATAAATGAACCACAGATGCCTGAAAGGTATCCAAGAGCACTCCTTGGGCTTTCCCTCAACCCCAAAAGCCTGCCATGAAGGTCCTGGGGCAGAGTTTAAGTCCTCACACAACACCTGAGAGAGAGAGGAAGGTGTCCTAAGGAAAAGGCTCGGGACAGGGTGCTGGTTGTGAAAGTGTGCCCTGAAATCCCAGCAGGATCAAAAGGTTCAACTGCCTCTACTGTTGACATGGAAGGGAGCACCCTTTGGAGAAGGCCGAGCTACACCTTGAGCAAAACCCTGACCTGACACTGAAATTCTCCCACGCTTCTGAGCTGGAATCAGGTAGGAAAGGCCAGAAGCAAGGTGAACCACACCCACAAGGAAAAGGAAGAGGAGATGCAGATTTATTCCAGGTAGTCACTAAGACTTCCAATTCCAGCGCAGTAAACACCATGTAAACACCCATCAATATGTCACGAATGCGTAACACGAGCACTGAACTCACAAAGTGGCCTGAAACAGCCTCCAACTAGGAGATAGATTCTGTCAATGCAGAGACCCAGTGAGAAGACACCTCACGCACTCAGGGGTCATAGGTGTCACCAATTCGACAATCAGCATGGTAGGGAAGAAAGAATGATCATCGTCAACCACCAAAGACGATGAACACCCTCAACTCTCACTCAGTGAAAGCAACCAGCAGGGGGTCTCCAGGGTCTGAAGGATGTTAACCAGCAGACATTATGGCCACTTGCTGGGAGAACAAACATCAACCGCAGCTAAACTTGAAGATCCTTGAATAGCCCAAGGCAAGGCTTCCGAACCCAGTTGTCAGGCCTCTCGGGTGAACTCCTGAACACAACACAGAGGATCTCTGACCGTGTAAGGCCAGCATTAGTTGGCACACAGTGAAGAAAACCCTGAGTGCATACAGCTCAAAATCAATTCCAAAGATGGAATTTGATCAATTGATCAACAATCAATTCCAAAGATGGCTGGCACTTAGCTTGAAGCAATGGGGCTTGCCAGCAGTTTAATGGATCGGAGGCACTACTAGCAGTACCAGTCTGTAGGCATCAGCAACAGAACTGAGGTAGGAAGTCTATTGAGGGCTGGGGCCCAGGCTGCTTGGTGGCAGTAATTACCTAAGTGCAGTTACAGGATAAGAGCTATGCTCGTGGTGTCCTGTTTTCCCAGTACTCTGTGTCGTATAATGCTTTGAAACTACTGACAGTTTTGTCCTCCACCACCTTCTCACTTAGTTGTTCCGTCTACCACTCTCTTTGCAAAAGAAAATTTGTAAATTTTTTTTAGCACCTTTTTCATGGGTGTTTGACAGCTGAGTGGACAGCGCTTCGGATTCGTAGTCCTAAGGTTTCGGGTTCGATCCCCGGTGGAGGCGGAGACAAATGGGCAAAATGTTTCTTTCACCCTGATGCCCCTGTTACCTAGCAGTAAATAGATACCTGGGAGTTAGACAGCTGCTACGGGCTGCTTCCTGAGGGTGTGCAACAAAAAGGAGGTCTGGTCGAGGACCGGGCCGCGGAGACGCTAAGCCCCGAAATCATCTCATGATGACCTCAAGATAACCTTTGTTTCCTTGAGGACATCTGTGTCCTCTTGTTTGTGAAGTTGCTGCTTTCAGGAATTTCTCTTTGTCAATTTGGTCTATTCCTGTTAGTATTTTGTAAGTGGTAAATATATCACCTCTTTTTTTTCTATCTTCTAGTTTTGGCATGTTTAATGCCTCTAGTCTCTCCTCGTAACTCTTGTTTTCAATATACTGTACTGTAATCAATACTGAAGTAGTAATTAACTTGATTTCAAGTAATCAATATTAACAAGTTTTAAGCTAGTTTGAGTGGATCCCTTGTTCTGTGCGAGTTGTTTGTTGAGTTGTTTGGCAATTTTGAGGCTTTGTCTTCTGTGAACCCTCCAATTGTCTATAAAGCTTCGTTAACTTTCTGGAAGCTTTTTCCGGTGGAGTGCCAGAGTGTCATCCACTCCCTGCACCTCTGTGAGGGGAGCCAGGTTATGGCTTTGGTCTCTGGTAGGCCAAACTGAACTTTCGTGACCAATGTGACCCTTTAATATGGTGTATAGCAAGATAGAGAGCCACTGGGGTGCCTCTCCCAGAAAATATAATGTAAAATAGAAACCATTATTGAGGACTTTAGTGCAGCCACTTATGATTATT
The DNA here is from genome assembly GCF_040958095.1 of Procambarus clarkii. Classification (NCBI taxonomy): domain Eukaryota; kingdom Metazoa; phylum Arthropoda; class Malacostraca; order Decapoda; family Cambaridae; genus Procambarus; species Procambarus clarkii. The sequence goes on along the minus strand of NC_091159.1, from coordinate 42,687,960 downwards.
TAATTGACAGGAATATTCAGCATTGATTAAGATGTTGGACTAAGAATTACCGTATAATCCACGTCTCCTGGACAGGTGCAGTTTTCATAAACCTGGAAAAATAATATTAATATCAAATCTGACATACAAATTAAGGTTTTTAAACTGGAAAACTTTGAATGTATAGTCCAACCCATTCACCTTTTTACATAGTAGTTTTTGTAACTATGTGCACAATAGTACAAAGATTGGTGTTCTTAGCAATTAGATAATAGAACTTTGTACTATTCACTTTATGGAGTTGAAAAAAAATGAAGCTAAAAACATACTTAAATATTCCTAGGCCTAGTATAGCATACATTTGTACTATATTAGGCCTCAGATATCGTGTATTAGGCCTAGGAAGGTTAGGTTAGCTTAGTTTAGTTTGTCTTAGCAACATAAGTAGAAAATAGTGTTCTGATTTGTCCAACTCAATAGTGCCGATTTCTACTTACTAATTTTGTTGTACGTCGGTATACTATATATACTATGATCCTCATTGTTGCTATAAGTACTACCAAAACAGGAGGATTGGCTGATAAAGTCATATATAGAAATAAGAAATGTGTAGGAGGTTACATGAATTACACAACACAAATGTACATGCTGCTTCTTGTTCATAAAGGAATACAGTATGAAGTACATGACAATGGACTTTTTAAACAAAGGAATGTTTAAAACTTGACAGCAGAACCAGTAATGAAATAATGTGAAGAATATGAAAGCAGAGACAATAATGAAGGAAATGTGAAAATGACAGAATCACTAATGAAGGAATGTGAAGAATATGACAAAAAAGCTATTAGTGAAGGAAAGTGAGGAATATGATAGCAGACATACTAATAAAGGAATGTGAAGAACATGACAGCAGAGAGACTAATGTTTTTTAAGTCATGTAGATCTTAGAATTAGACATGTACATCTCATGTTTTTTTCAGTGCCAACTTACAATAGTGCCATTGGCCTTAGCCGCTGAGGTACAACCAGCATAACAAGCATTGTAGAAATTGGTGGTACCATCGACACACACGGGTGAGAACTTGAGGGAGCACTGGCACTCAGAGGAACATGCCAGCAAGGACACATTGCTACAGAGAGGGAAGGGTTAGAGGTAGTTAAATAATAATAATGGCAGCCAAAGATTAAATTTTGTATGCAGTGACAAAATATCTGATAAAATCTTGTAAATGTTTTATAATAATAATGATACCATAAATACTGTAATAATAATACAGTAAATAATAATAATAATTTATTGAGGCAAAAGAACATACAGTACATATAGGATACAAGAGCACTGTAGGGTTCCAAGATAAGACAAGTACTGTACTGTCTTACCTACAACTAGTAGATGTGTAGTATGTGAGACAATGTTGTATACATGTTTAATATGAGAATGTATACATTTTTTATTTTTCTAGTTTTGCAGGGATATTCATGCATGGGGTCTAAGCCTCTGGCTGGCTCACTAATTGTATAGATGTATAGTGTATGAGCAACCTGTCCTTGGGAAGGAGATCCACTCAAGGGAATGGATTCAGAATGACTACATAATTAGTATGATTATCTACTCTATCCATATTATGATTATCTACTCTATCTACTCTTTAGGTTAAGGTTTGGTTAGATTAGGTTTCATTACATGTGGTTACGTTAAAATGGTGTATTATTGACAATAAAGTGAAATATAGAATTCAAAACTATTTCAGTGTGGCCAAGAATTCCATTTACAGTAAACAAAATTCTTCAAAGAAAACAATTTTCAGCATACACTTTTTATAATTTAAGCCAATTTAAAATGTAATAACTTGAGAATAATCTTTATCATTAATCTTTATTTATCATTTATCAGAATAATCCCAGGCATCACTCGGTACCCCTACTCAAATCTCTGAATATGTTAGACATTAAGTCACTGCACATTCTCTCATGTGTATTATACATATATAAAACGCTAAACTATAATGCCAATCCTGATCTCAAAAGCTTCATAGAAGGATGTAACAGAACCCATGAGCACCACACCAGAAATAAATACAGTTTTGATATTCCTAGAGTACGACTTAGTCAAACTAGAAATGCTCTACAAATCAAGGGGCCCAGAATGTGGAATGACCTTCCCAACCATGTTAAAGACTGTACCTCTCTCAACCAGTTTAAGTTAAAAACGAAGCTATACCTAATAAATTCCCTGTAACCTACCTTACCCTTCTATTGTCAGCCAATGTCTTTTTTTTTTTTTTTTTTTTTTTTTTATTTTATTTTATTTTATTTTTTTTTTTTTTTAAAGAGCGCTGTTTGTCGACATAATTGTATTTGTGCTGCTTTTTCATCTATGTTTTCATTTCTTGTTTTCATTCTACTCATTATGCTCAATTAGTATTAAGCTTGTCATTTAAGTTTATCATGCCCGAAACGCTTTGCGTAATAGTGGCTTTATGGCTTTAGGCATTGTATGTACTAGCTCTACCTATAAGTCAACCAATCTTTGTAAAAATTTATTGTATGTATGTACCTTACCTAAATAAACATTTTATTTTATTTTATTTTTATTTTATTTTTTTATTTACAATAAAGGTTCATTTGCCAGTTTACATGTAGACTATTACTGGCACCATAATAGGCATTCAGACCATCACAAATACTGTATCTAGATAACTATCCAGCTGGTTTGAGGGGGGGGGGGGTTCTCATGGTAATGGATATGCTGTAAGAATGGGCTCTGTATGAGACAACATTGTATACATGTAAATTGTGTTTTGTTGGGCTTGTTCTCAACTCACAATTGGAAATCCTGGGTTAAAATCCCAGGTGGGACAGAAATGGTTGGGTAAGTTTCCTTTTACCTAATGCCTCCATTCATATAGCAGTAAATAAGTACCTGGGAGTTAGTTAATTGTTGTGGAGTTGCATTCTGGTGAAGGTCAATAGTTCGACCTTGGGGGAGAACCTCGATATAAGACAAGACTAGTGTGTGTATGTATGTATGTATGTATGTATGTATGTATGTATGTATGTATGTATGTATGTATGTATGTATGTATGTATGTATGTACTGTATGTACTGTATGTACTGTATGTATGTACTGTATGTATGTATGTATGTATGTATGTATGTATGTATGTATGTATGTATGTATGTATGTATGTATGTATGTATGTGTATCTATGTACAGGCTGCTTATCTCTGACAAAAACAAATTATTAAAAATGCATGTGTATTGTGTGAGACAATGCTGAATACACATGAACAATACAATAAAAGTGAGTGACAGGGAGTAAGCACAGCAGTTTGTTACGAATAATGAGTGATAAATTAGTAGTCAGGTTCATTCTCGACTCACAATCAGAAATTCTGGGTTCGAATCCCAGGTGGGAGAGAAATGTTTGGGTTCGTTTCCTATATACTTAATGCCCAAGTTCACCTAGCAGTAAACAGGTACCCAAGAGTTAGTCAGCTCGTTGTGGGGTTACAGCCTGGGAAGGGCCAGTAGTTCGATGTTGGGGGACAGGGGAGACCTCAATAGAAGTCCAGCATGTATATGCTGTGCGTATGTGTATATGTGTATATATATATATATATATATATATATATATATATATATATATATATATATATATATATATATATATATATATATATATATATATATATATATATATATATATATATATATATATATAATGGCTACCTGTCCCCCAACAAAATGAATTAATTTAATTAATTGCATGGCATAATTTTTACTTTGTCAATGGAAGTACTGAAACACTGGTGGGTGGTGCTACAAATTCCCATGTGACGTGCTGAGGGAAAAGGTGGTAAGAGGTTGGGTGTTACTTTCCATATCTTTATCACTCGTTTCACCTAATAATCCTTTATCCTTCATGGTGAGGTACCTCTCCATTCCATGAAAGAGGAATATAAAGCAGTGATGGTAAAAATCCTCATACTGCAGCATTCAGCTGAAAGGCTTAGATATTTCAGAAGAAGTACTCACTGATACTCAAGTTTATTTACAGAAGGCATCTGGAGCTGGTGATCTTCTGTACGAGTCTCCAGCACAAGGTCCATGCCCCTGATGATGTCATGGTCACAGGATATATTCACCTGTGGGTTAAAGATCATACAAATAAGAAATATCTGCTTACTAGATATAATACAGAACACACACAGGTGTTGTCAACATAAAACAAATGATGCATAAGCTGGTTTAATGAGGAGTGTTTGAAAAATTCTTTGACATTATATTTCTTGTCTCCTAATTTTATTTTCTTGTTTGATGATGGGTTTAGCATTCCTAAAATAGATAATGTTGCTCCTGATTCCTGTGTGACACAAGCACCGATGGTTTTGTCAACATGATAGGCATACTTATGCTTGTCAATTCTTGCATCTGAGTTTAGGGATGTTTATGTACATTTCAATTGTAAATCTTCCAAACACCATCCTTTGTATTTTCAGCAGACTAATTGTTCTTTAATTTGTACTCTCCTCATAATACCTCTCCCATTGTTCAAGAGCAGCATGTCATTACCATTTGTATATCACTATAATATGTGAGAGTCAGTCAGGCAAGTAATATTTGGTTAATGCAGCAGGTGAATGAGTGAGTCGATTATCATAGCCTCAACCTTCTCTAGGCTGATCTGGCTGATCCGTGATAAAACCACAAATTTGAATGTAACACAAACACAGAACACATAAGGGTCACATAACACCAGCACCTCTCAAAACTATGAGAAACAATACAGTAACTGACCATACATATATGGAGCAGACAGTCGATGAGAGAGAGAAGGGCCATGAAAACCAGGAGAGTCTTGGCACGAGGACGGAAGACAGAGATGGTGGCTCCAGTGGCCAGCCAGCCCACCAGTGTGGCTGCCAGGGCTGCACCAGCTGAGCAATACACACTATAAGTATCTCAACCATAATACATACTACACAATTTAATAGGGGGATACAATGCCATTAAATTGATTTTATTAAATAGCTAGTAGATGAATGAATGCATGATATTCAAGAAACCTATCAATTGACCAAGCATAAATGTTTCAATAATAAATATTCGTCAATATTTATATCATGCTTTACTTACTACCCTGTTGTGAGATATGTGAATGATTATTTATAAAATGTTTTCAGCATACAACTGTTTCTTTAGCAGAATGTATAAAATTGAAGAATAATGAATATTTTATTAAAAAGTTCATAAAGCTCAAGGAGGAAATAACTACGCAAGATCACTGACCCTACATAACAATACATACAAGAACACAAGAACTTAAATTCATTTTTGCAGTAAAACTCCAAACCTTAATAATATGACTGCAACTAGAATGAGTGTTTAAACATTAAGACAAAATAAATAACAAGAATAATGCTGTAGCACTATCTCTAACACTATTAGGGAAACATAGTGATACATACCAATATACTGATTGGCCTTTGCTGCCGACATCTTGAATTGGTGCTCCAAGAATTTGGGTTTGAAGGTGATATAACCAAAAAAGGCAAACCAGAAGAACACTTGGTTGAGGGTAATTAGTATGAACACCTTATTTGTCAGCAGCCGCCGTAAACTTCTCCACATACCTGCCGAAGAACACCCGGTTTGTCAATAGCTAAATATTAATCCATCCATAAGAAAATACAAGAGCGGGAAGGGAGTAATCCTCAGGGTAATGCATAGTAGAAACATGAGGACAAACCCAGGGATTATCAATTAACAGCATGAATATTTTTCACAAATGACTGGTTAACAACACAATTGTTGAATTTGATAAAAAAAAATCATCATATGACATATCTCATTTGCATGAAATTATAAATCTATTTACCATCAACCTATTTACAATAATGTAAATAGGTTTTCAATGGACAGTAGGCTAGCTATCTTATGTCATCTATAGAAACACTCACATAGTGGAGCATTACCTTAGGGAATTCTACCATGTGGAAATATGGTAGCATGGGAAGACCTACTAAAAAAAAAAAAAAAAAAAAAAAATTTTATTTAGGTAAGGTACATACATACAATAAATTTTTACAAAGATTGGTTGACTTATAGGTAGAGCTAGTACATACAATGCCTAAAGCCACTATTACGCAAAGCGTTTCGGGCATGATAAACTTAAATGACAAGCTTAATACTAATTGAGCATAATGAGTAGAATGAAAACAAGAAATGAAAACATAGATGAAAAAGCAGCACAAATACAATTATGTCGACAAACAGCGCTCTTTAAAAAAAACAGACATTGGTTGACAATAGAAGGGTATGGTAGGTTACAGGGAATTTATTAGGTATAGCTTTGTTTTTAACTTAAACTGGTTGAGAGAGGTACAGTCTTTAACATGGGTGGGAAAGGACAACCATAGCAAAGCACTATCAAGGGAATCAATACTATGGAGACACATTACCATGGGAAACACTATTATGGGGAACCACTAACATGGGGAAGCACTGGCATGACAAGTACTACCAAGTACCTTCTCTGCCCCGGGAGTAGGCAGGACGAAGAGTCTTGGTAAATGCATCAAGAGCCTCTTTGCCCCTGGTGGCCACAATACGCAGCTCACCAAGCTTCCTGCTTCTGGCCCCAGGTAACATCCGCGGGAGGAGCACCAGGGAGCTCGAGATCACCAGCAACGACGAGCCGATCAACAGGTACCCTCAAGAAGGAAATGACAAAGTCTTTGCTTTATTTTGTAAGTGTATGCCTTATTCAAAAGTAAAACCAAAAGGTACCTAATTTCACCCTCATAGTTTCCTACCTTGTGCTTCAAACTCCCACTGTATCTTGTACCCACTTCCCTAATGTTAGTCCTATACCTAAGACATATCTTTAAAGGTGTAATCACCACTGTCAATTTATATTGTAGTTGTTGATATAAAACCTTGCTACAATGTACCTTTTCATCTTACCTGATATGTTAGATTAATACTGAAGCCAGTCCAGGTTTTACATATGACCCACAAGCACTCGGGCGGAAGGGCTGACTTAATTACTCTACACCTATGGTGTAAAGTGTTGAGCCACTCTGCCCTTTTACTTGAGTACGTGTGGGTTATACGTAAAACCTGGACTGGCTCCAGTAGAGTTCTCCAGACTTCCTGTGATCTTAGTAGAAAACTGGTTGTATGACTTGAAAAGTCAGTAGTGGTTTAGTGGTAAACTATGCGGCTTGGCAATGCCTTGGTAGTAGGTTCGCGCCCACGTCATTGTCCATAGTGGATTTTCTCATTGATATATATCACAATATGGTGATTTTTCTGTGATTATTATTATCATCATTAATCAAATTCAAATAAGAACATAAAACAATGCTCTGTTCACAAACAGGCCATCATACTTGGGTGTCAATGATCTATTCCTTGACTTACCTATCCACCAGGCTCCAGTCCACCTGGGATGGCGTGGGTTTAGAGCAGGGGTGTGAGAGGGGGACACCCAGTAAGAGAGGGCCCATGATGCTAGGGAGTACCCACACACAGGGCCCAGGATCCTCACACTCCCAGACACAGCTGTAAAAGTGTAACACAAGACAGTTACTGTCATCTTTGGACATGGCTCAGACTATTGTTTAATAAAAAGAAAATGGTGAGTGGGAGAAGGGTGTAAGTGGGATAAAGGTGATAGTGGGAGGATTGTGTTGGTGTTGAAGGAATATGTGGGATGGAGCCCCATCCCACAGGTGAGGGTGAGGAGCGACTCAATATGTTAACAGTTTTAGCCTTAACTAACAATCTGAACACTAAACTCATGTAACTGAATACAAAAGTACTAAAATATTGATAAAATGAGCAATTGTTATCCCTTTTAGGCTAGATGCACCTGACTGATAGTTTGTCCTGATAGTGAAATTCCTTACTGAATATGATCAATTTCATCAAGTAAAAAAATCATTGAGCGAATCAGTATTTACCAATGGAGACCTTAAAAATGAAATACAGGAACGTTTCCAAATAATGCAACAAGTTGAAGTAAGAGATACAATTGCAGTGTTAACATTATTATTATTATTATTATTATTATTATTATTATTATTATTATTATTATTATTATGCCAGAGTGATGAGTGGTTGACATAGCCATATAACTCACACAGGAAGATGGGAACCTTCTTCTTGCTGACAGCTTCATCGAGATAGGTGTAGCCAACAGTGTAGTACATGAGTGAGGCAAATCCTGCCATCATCTGTCAAACAGTATCACACATTATAACATAAGCATAGTTTGCAAATATTAGCTAACCTTAAGGATATGCATTACATATGAGAGTTGATTTGCGGCGGGGGCTGGCAGTGTCAAGGACAGTCACAAGTTCTCTGGAAACTGACTGACGCTGTGTACAACAACAGTAGCTTGCTGTGGGAACAGCTCTGCATACGACAACTTATGGTAGGAATGTAAGGGCCGTTACCAAAGACAGAAGTGGAGAGTGACCACAGTGTACCTGAGTCACAGGGTGGAGGGTGACCACAGTGTACATGAGTCACAGGGTGGAGGGTGACCACAGTGTACCAAAGTCACAAGGTGGAGGGTGATCACAGTGTAACAGAGACAAAGTGGAGGGTGACCACAGTGTACCAGAGACATAAGGTGGAGGGTGACCACAGTGTACCAGACACAAGGTGGAGGGGTGACCACAGTGTACCTGAGACACAAGGTGTAGGGTGACTACAGTGTACCTGAGACACAAGGTGGAGGGGTGACCACAGTGTACCTGAGACACAAGGTGGAGGCGTGACCACAGTGTACCTGAGACACATGGTGTAGGGTGACTACAGTGTACCTGAGACACAAGGTGGAGGGGTGACCACAGTGTACCTGAGACACATGGTGTAGGGTGACTACAGTGTACCTGAGACACAAGGTGGAGGGTGACCACAGTGTACCTGAGACACATGGTGTAGGGTGACCACAGTGTTCCTGAGACACAAGGTGTAGGGTGACTACAGTGTACCTGAGACACATGGTGTAGGGTGACTACAGTGTTCCTGAGACACAAGGTGGAGGGTGACCACAGTGTACCTGAGACACATGGTGTAGGGTGACTACAGTGTACCTGAGACACAAGGTGGAGGGTGACCACAGTGTACCTGAGTCACAAAGTGGAGGGTGACCACAGTGTACCTGAGACACAAGGTGGAGGGGTGACCACAGTGTTCCTGAGACACAAGGTGGAGGGTGACCACAGTGTACCTGAGACACATGGTGTAGGGTGACTACAGTGTACCTGAGACACAAGGTGGAGGGGTGACCACAGTGTACCTGAGACACAAGGTGGAGGGTGACCACAGTGTACCTGAGAGACAAGGTGGAGGGTGACCACAGTGTACCTGAGACACAAGGTGGAGGGGTGACCACAGTGTACCTGAGTCACAAGGTGGAGGGTGACCACAGTGTACCTGAGACACAAGGTGGAGGGGTGACCACAGTGTACCTGAGTCACAAGGTGGAGGGTGACCACAGTGTACCTGAGTCACAAGGTGGAGGGTGACCACAGTGTACCTGAGACACAAGGTGGAGGGGTGACCACAGTGTACCTGAGTCACATGGTGGAGGGTGACCACAGTGTACCTGAGACACAAGGTGGAGGGGTGACCACAGTGTACCTGAGTCACAAGGTGGAGGGTGACCACAGTGTACCTGAGACACAAGGTGGAGGGGTGACCACAGTGCACCTGAGTCACAAGGTGGAGGGTGACCACAGTGTACTTGAGCCAGAAAGTGGAGGGTGACCACAGTGTACCAGAGACACAAGGTGGAGGGTGACCACAGTGTACCTGAGCCAGGAGGTGGAGGGTGACCACAGTGTACTGCTCTGCACTAATGGCTGCAGTGTTCGAGTCACACGAAGAGTTTAAACTTGCAGACCCTCGGCACATCTCTCCTGCAAGAACGACACACTAATTGTGAAAAAAGTCACATGTCAAGAGATCGTCACATGTTAACATGTGAGCCATAAGATGTCGTCTTTTGCTTAGTGTTAGTCAGAGTGACGTTATCATGGTCAGAGATAACCTTGTTAAGGTCAGAGGTGACTTTATCAAGCTAAGGAAGACCATATCAATAATTATTTGATGAAAGGTAAAAGACGTCTTCATGAAGATGACCTGCTCCTAAGATTCTCACGTTGATATGTCACTTTACTGTAATTTCATTGTGTATCAAAATCAAAGATTATCATAAGAGTAAAGTATGCCAGACACAAAATATGAAATTATGACTATTTGAGAGCGAGATATAAACTTTAATCATATGCATTTTAATTATAATTTATGACCTCTGGTAGAGCAGCGTGAGGTCCCTCCAAGAACTCACTTGAAGGATGGTTGGTAGAGTTGGAGTCGTGTACAAGGACCAGGTCTCCAGCACCGAAGATTATGTGTGGAGTGGCGGCGAGGAAGCAGCCCACTGCAGCACACAGCATGCTGAGGGCCAGCCAGCGGGGACGGTGGCCCTGACCTGCCAGGAAGCTCATGTGTACTGCCAACACCAGCTGGATAACGTCGTTCCCAGTCGTCACCAGGCCTACACCACAAGAACAATTGCACCTTATTTACATGAGTAACATCCTGCCACATTCTATCACTCGTATGTATTATATGTATTGACTTTTTAAGACAGTAACGGCAACTATTTCTCTTCATATATTGTTCCTCACCTGAAATCTTACTGGGGAGCCGGAATCGCTTCTCGACGGTGGAGAGGGTGGCGTTGGCGTAGGTGTAGAACATGCCCTGGACCAGAGCGACCACGCTGGAGATGACTAGGTAGGTAGCAGGACTGGCCAGCTTCTGAAGAGCCTCTCCCCGCACCAGCCCTGCCCCACACCTGCAGGAGGGACTAGTTTAAACACAGGAGAGCAACACAGCCTCCGTAGCGCCCCTCCCCGCAACCACCCACTCCTTACTGTCTTACACCCCATTGTAGCCTACTTTACATCCTCTGTTATCTGGCCTTATAATTCTTCTACCGTCAATACTGTACAACTCACATTGTGTCCTCATCTGGACCCAAGATGTCCTCCACCATCTGAACTGTGAGCACCTCCTCCTGCGCCTCCACCAGTTGAACGTCTTCATCCAGCTGGGGTAACCTGACATCACAGATGGTGCTGATGGCTGGTGCGCCACCGCTGGTGGATACAGTCAGGCGATCATGTAATTCCGTGGCACTGGGCTTTCCAATTTCCTTTTCACCGTGCGCCATCTGTCGTGGTTATACCGATGACTAATTATGATGATAATACAAGTTATACAATTTGCGGTGATGAGATTAGTGTGAATGATTATTGAGATGATTTTTCATTAACACAGTAATTAGCAAGAATTCGTCTTGGATACAAATATCCATGAAGATTCGGTATGGCAACAACAGTTCAAATCAAACCAAATCAAATCAAATGTTTATTCAGGTAAAAGTACATACATACAAGATGAGTTACAAACATAATGTTGGATTTCTAGATAGAGCTAGTACATACAATGCCTAAAGCCACTAAAACTCACAGCATTTCGTGCAACCCCTGAAACTGCCTTGAGAGAATGTGAACATCTAAGAGTCATTAGAAATATGTGTAGAATAATAAGCCCCACATTGTTTGAGTTAGGAAAATACTATTTGTCAAATATTGACACTGTTCTTAAAAGATTCCCACATTTTGCATCCTTGTGATAACGTGAGATTTTAGGGGTTGACCACAGAGTTAATCTTCTTGTTTGATAAGCTGTTCACTTGAGACAGTTAAGCAAGTCCCAGCTATGTCTGGGTACAAGTGACAGGGTGAACAACCAAGTGGGGTTTCTTCCTACTGGGGGGTGTTTTACATGCTGCTATGGCGGTGTGTCCACTCACAGGATGAGTGGCGCTGCCCAATAAACTCGCCTCTCGGGGCAAAATTATATTAAAATTAAGCACAGGTATACACAGCAACGTGTTGCTACCCTCTTCTATATGAAGGATTACAGAGTGAAGAAAAAAAGCTAGCTGAGTTCATCTAATATCCCCACCTCACAGAATGGTTAGTAATACATGGAATCAGAAGAGGACATGAAATGCGAGTTAGGCTATTAGTCTGCACTAGCAAATTCTGGAGAGAGATATCCAAACATTGAGTGCAGTGGTTGTGCCATTTACATGTACCAAACCTTGCTCCTAAATGCAAATCCTGATCTGAAACTCTTCCTTGACAGATGTAATAGAACCCATAATCACCACACCAGAAATAAATATCTCTTTGATATCCCCAGTCAAACTAAATCTGTGCAAACACTCTATGCACTTAAAGGGGCCTAGTCTATGGAACTCACTCCCTATTGAATTCAAAAGCTGTCCAACCTATACATTATTTAAAAATAAAACCAAAATGTATCTGATTTCATCCTCATAGTTTCCTACCTAATGCTTCAAACTCGCACTGTAACTTATGCTACCCACTCCTCCAATATATGTGCCTAAGCCATGCAACTTAACCATAATAATCAATGTTTTCAATTTATAATGTATTGAACGCAAATTCTACTACTGTACAATGTACCTATTGACAATCCTCAAATTATGCTACAATATACCTGTTGATAATCATCAAATTTTGCTACAATGTACCGATTAATTTTCTTCAAAATTTCTTACAATGTACCTGTTAATATTCTTCAAATATTGTTACAAATTACCTACTTATTAGATTAAGGACCTGCCCGAAACGCTATGCGTGTTAGGGGCTTTGCAAGAATATTAAACATCAATGCTCCCATAAACCCTATGTACCTTCTTGCATATAAAATATAACCATAAGCCCAATGTACCTTCTTGTATATAAAATAAAATAAATAAATGTAAATAATTAGATCTTACAGCTATGTGCTACACTGACCCAGTGATGTCACTGAGATAATGTTTATATTTTATGTACACGTTTGGACGTGCTTTTTCTTTTTTAAGTGAGTTAAAAATAAAATTACTTAAAAATAGTAAGTACTTACTTTTATTAAGTAAAAACTCACTTTAAAAAATTGAGTTTTTTCTTGTTTATGAATTTTTAAGTTTTTATTTTGTCGTGTTGATTTAGAGGCGACGACGATCGTGGGATCGGATGCGCCCCGGCTGCCCGATACCGGGAAATAGCGGAGGGATAGGGTCCCTATAGTCTCTTCAGGCCATAGACCCTACAATCTCCTCAGGCCACATATTTTACAGTCTCTTCAGGCCACGGACATGACGGATGAAGCGGAAGGTTATGGCGAAGGATGTCATGACGGACGTCTTCATCTCTCGCACCTGCCCCGTCAAGGAGAACAGGAACTGTGAGGCGGGGAATATTCAGCTTACGAAGGGCACTCTGTAGTCTGACGCGAGCGCTATGAAATCGAGGGCAGTGAAGAAGGTGTTCCACTGTATCCTCCTAGGTCGAACATCACTGGCAGTATGGGGAATCTACCAGCCGTAGACGATGGAGATGTGCGGCCAGGCAGGTGTGCCCAATCTGGAGACGAGTGATGGCAGTGTCAAGGAGTCGAGAATGATGACGAGTCCATGGACGCGGGGAGGAGCCCTCCTGGAGAGCCGCCAGAGAGGAGAACCTGAGTGCTGGCTCCATCATTGCCTCCCAACTTGCGAGGCAAACCGCCCGGAGTTGCGGGAGAATTTCGGAAAGGTCTAGAGGCACATTTGTAGTCATGGAGAGCATGCGCCATCCCTTCTGCTGCGTCGGCCACCTCATTGCGATTAATACCGACATGTGACGGAACCCATTGGAGATAGACCAACCCGGAGTACCAGAGTATGACAGCAGTTCTCCACGGATCTGTGACACAGTATGACGATGGACTCGTGGACGCCGAGATGATATCAGATGTAGGGCTGTAACTGAGTCCACGTAGAAAACGACTGCAGAGGGCCCTGAAACTTGTCGAAGGAGTCGTAAGGCTAGTAAGATTGCAAACAGTTCCCCGGCCAGGCACGAATGAGGAGGAGAGTTTCCACGTCTGACAGAAGGAAAAAGGAGCAAAGTATGCTGCTGCAGATGTGGATGGTTTTCATTACTTGTTTGAGTACGTCGTGTTATTGTTGTTGATTTAGGGGCGACGACGATTGTAGCATAGGATGCGCCCCGTCATACCCGTATAGGGTTAATAGCAAATTCCTAATGGCAAAACGAAGATGCGTATGACCAGACACTAAGATGCCTCGCGTCAAAGAAACGCAGTCAGGCAGATGATTGGGGAGCCCCAGGAGTCCCTCAGGGTGACAAGCACCAGCCCCGCTCCACATGGAATTACCTGTGTGGAATTATCTGCACCAGCCTCCATTTATGGAATGCATTAGGAAGTGATGTGGTGGAGGCAGACTCCATACACAGCTTCAAGTGTAGATATGATAGACCCCCAATAGGTTCAGGAACCTGTACAACAGTTGAGAGGTGGAACCAAAGCACCAGAGCTCAACCCCTGCAAGCACAACTAGGTGAGTACACCGGGTAGCAAAACCAAAAACTAGGCCCCCAATTGAAAAGCAAAAAGTCATCCGGTGCCCTCCAGCAGAGCAGATGCCAGCTGCCCACCACAGCTGAGGGCACACCAGGGCATAAGACCAGCCAACTTCTGGCACCTCTCGGCCAAGCCGGCGCCGGACACCATCACCCCGCCGGGAGAACCAGCCAGAAAAGGTCAAAATATATCAACAATCCTGTGACCCAAGGCGATATGTGTGCCAGGCGTCATACAAATCGGACCGTTCAATAGGGATGCCAAACGGCCGTATCAAATCCAAATTGCGAAAACAGAACGTGATCCGGTGGCTCCCAGGCGGAGGTGTCCAGACGTCCGCTAGTCGTCAAGGTTGAACCAGGAGTCCGAGTACATTGATTGATTGATTGATAAAGATTAAGCCACCTAAAAGATGACACGGGCATGAATAGCCTGTAAGTGGAGACCCTTTCGAGCCATTACCAGTATCAACAGCTGATACTGGAGATCAGTGAATGCCGAGTACATTGTGTATGTATTGATCTAATACCTGATATCTAGTAACTCTGTTTCCAGATATCAGGTATCAGCTCAGAGCCTCTACATTTTTCGACATTAAACTACATCTACCAATCTTTCGTCCATTTATAAAGCCTATCTAAATCATCTGGTAGCGATTTTGTGTCATCTGAATATATTTTACAACCTATTTTTGTATCATCCGCAAATTTGCAAATGCCGGGTTTACTGCGTTGTGGTTTGAACAAAAGTCGTCAGCGAAGCACTTGTTCTGGAAGTGTTAGAATGTCATCAGTTGTGCAACCCATCCTCGACTCAAGTCCAGAGCACCTTGAGCAAGAACATCCCACTGATTCTGAACATTCAATGAAAGCAGGATCGTGTATTCCTGCTGAATCTCTCAGGGTTGCAGGTAAGATATCTCTGACGAGATCGTGCGATGCGTGGGAGGAGGAAAGGAAGGCTGGTAGAGCAATTTGGGAGGCTGTGCGGACACCAAGGCCGCCGAGTCTTACAGGAAGGGTTGCTTGCTCCCACTGTGAGTCGTCCAATGGCAGGTTCAGGACTTTCACCAGCATGGACCTCAGAAGGGTGTCATATACATTTAACTTAGGGCTGCTGTAGGATGGAGAACATCTCAGAAAGTAGGTCAACTTAGGGAGAGACAGACATCTTGTGAGGAGAAAGAGAGCATCATGGGCATCAATCTTGTCAATATATGTCCAGAGCTATCAGAGCACAAATCACCAAGAAAATTGAAGAGGGAAATACCGCAAGTGCTATTAGAGTTCTCACCAGTGACGAGAAAATTGCTCCTCGAAACTCAGCCACAGCACGGGCCCTGCAAAGCAAGCACCCACCCAGAGCCCCTCAAGGCGACAACATCGTTCCGCCATCAGCCGACACCATTTCAGACCCATTAACCGTTGGTGAATCTGAGGTCTACAAAGCAGCCCTTTCTTTTCCACCTGGGTCAGCAGGCGGCTTTACAGGGTTAAAACCTCAACATATCAAGCAAATGTTAAATCCTGCGGTTGGTGATGCTGCACAAGATCGTTCAAATGCTGCACAAGGCTCAAATAGCCTTGGCTATCACTTCCTTTTGACGGCCGTGATGGTCAAGTGGATTAAGGCGCCCTGTAGTTACCAGTTGCGTTGCTCCTGGGAGTATGGGTTCGAGTCACTTCTGGGGTGTGAGTTTTCATTCGCATATAGTCCTGGGGACCATTCAGGCTTGTTCGCATATATATATATATATATATATATATATATATATATATATATATATATATATATATATATATATATATATATATATATATATATATATGTATGTATGTATGTGTGTGTGTGTGTGTGTGTGTGTGTGTGTGTATAAATCACGAAAAATTAACATGTGATTAAAAATGTGACAGTGTCAAACCACGGAGGAAAATTGAAACAGGAATTTCCTTAAGTACTTTCGTATATTAATTCATCTTCAGAAGGAGTGGTTTTACAGGTCAAGTACTGGACATTATATATATATATATATATATATATATATATATATATATATATATATATATATATATATATATATATATATATATATATGTCAGACCACGGAGGAAAATTGAAACAGGAATTTCCTTAAGTACTTTCGTATATTAAGTATATTAATACATCTTCAGAAGGAGTCATTAATTACTCCTTCATCTTAATTAATGCATCTGAAGATGTATTAATTAAGGATTAATACACGTTCTCGCAAATTTAATAAGTCAATATTGACTTATTAAATATGTGCATAGGTGACATACTTAACATAATAGATACCCTTAAAAAGATTCATAGAAAACACCGACCTTACCTAACCTACTTAGTATGTTAAGATAAGCATCTTATTGCTTCGTAATTACAATTATTACCTAACCTATAATAGGTATAGGTTAAGTAATAATTGTAATTACGAAGCAATAAGATGCTTATCTTAAGATACTAACAACGTTAGGTAAGGTCGGTGTTTTCTATGAATCTTTTTAAGGGTATCTATTGTGTTTAGTATATCACCTATGCACGTAGTTAATAAGTCAATATTGACTTTACGAATTTGCGAGAACGGGTTGCATTAATTACTCCTTCATCTTAATTAATATATCTGAAGATGTATTAATTAAGGATAAATACATCTTCAGACTCCTTCTGAAGATGTATTATATACGAAAGTACTTAAGGAAATTCCTGTTTCAATTTTCCTCCGTAGTCTGACACTGTCACATTTTGAATCACGTGTTTATTTTTCGTGATTTTTACACACACACACACACACACACACACACACACACACACACACATATATATATATATATATATATATATATATATATATATATATATATATATATATATATATATATATATATATAATTTAATATTCACTAACTGAAGAATAACAGTATTGAGTGATTTAAATGTAACTGTGCCCATGCATTGGGACACGATATTAACTCACGGTTGGCTGACAGGTAGACAGAACCCTTGGTAATATTACTGATGAATGTTTGGTGCTAAAACGTAGTCACTTTTCTCAAACTTAATATTTTGATATAGTCCTTCCTTGTGGAAATCACCAGAATGTTTAGTTCAGTGTTGGCCGCGTTCTGAGAGGGAGAGAACTTATTCACTAGGAAACACAGGGAGTAGGGTGAGCGTTACTGTCAGACTGAGAACTCGAGGAGCATGTGTGGTGGTGGGGCGACGCTGGGACCAGGACCCACATGTCTCCCCCACACACTCGTTTTAAAGGCGTGATCTACTGTTACCAGAACTCAACCCTCCTGGCCCTCGCTACTTCTTACTATATACACCGCTAATACTCATAAACAAAAGCTTTTTTTTTCATACAACTATTTCAGATGATATTAATGATGTCTTGATAATACACGCAGATAATTAGGATGATTAAGGGAGTAAGTAGAGATAATGCTTGCTCATTGGGTCTGGCAACACTGCTGGAGGGTCGACCACGTGGGACGGGGCTGCCAGACGTCACTGCAGACGATGCCAAAAATGTTGGTTATCGTGCAGACCGCTTCCGAGAGAACCCGGCCTTCATTATTGATAACCAGTATTCCACCCAGTGCTTATTAATGCATATAGAAAAGAAGAATCATGAATAATATACTATATATAATGATATATTTTATGTGTCACTTAATAAAAATAGATCGCAAAATGTGGAAGTAATTGTTTGATGCAGTTTGACGTCTGATGCAACACTGATGCAGCGAGAATAAAATCACGGAAAATTGAACATATATAAAAAGCCAAAAATAGTATTAGAAACAGCCAATAGATAATTTTTTAAAGTATATATGAGAGTATGCGTATACGGAAAAGTTATCAGTCTCAAATGAACACAAACAACAAAGGCCATCACCAGACATTTTTGTTTATTCAAGAGTTTTTAGAGTCTTGTACAGCAAGTAGCACGCGTGGCGTTTCGGGCAGGTCCTTAATTCTAATTTCCCCCGGAATACGACCCGCCAAATCGCTTAACAACAGGTACCCATTCACCGCTGGGTGGACAGAGGCTACAGTTAAGGATTGGCGCCCAGTCAATCCTCTCCGGCCAGGATACGAACCCAGGCCAACAACATCACCATGACAAGGTGACTTAGGAAAGAAGGATAGAAAAGCGTCAGTGAATCTATGCTTTATTTTATTAACAAGATTATGTACAGACACGCACACTGGTACAGCGTAGTCACACCTGACAACCTCAGTGTCATAATGTACGGGAAGGCGGCCGTGGCCGATGACAGGAATCCATAGCAAGCTAGGATACAATCACCCGTGGAGATTGTGGATGGAAAAAACAGCTGAGCAGCGAAGTTGCAGAATTGCCATGATTTTTTATATTGATCATTTACTGTGCCACCCATCATGATGGGCGGTATTGAAAAAGATTACAGAGGCATGTTCAAGAGATGAATATTATTGAGGGATATCATGTGGACCACTAACTGAGAGATTGTGCCCATCTAAGTGACATTAGTAATTATGTGCAGTGTAATGAACCCCCCACAGTGATTTAGGAAAGCACATTTTGTCACATACAGATGCTCGCCTCAAAAGGTTCCCCAACTTTGCGCTCTTAAGATAACGTGCACTTGAGGATTGTAAATTGTTAAACCCTTGTTTTACAGCGTGTTCACTTGAGACAGTTAAGTAAGTCCCAGATGAGTGACGCTGCCCAATACTGTCACTATGGCGGTATATTCACTCACAGGATGAGTGACGCTGCCCAATACTGTCACTATGGCGGTATATTCACTCACAGGATGAGTGACGCTGCCACTATGACGGTATATTCACTCACAGGATGAGCGGCGATGCCCAATACTGTCACTATGGCGGTGTGTTCACTCACAGAATGAGTGACGCTGCCACTATGACGGTATATTCACTCACAGGATGAGCGGCGATGCCCAATACTGTCACTATGGCGGTGTGTTCACTCACAGGATGAGTGACGCTACCCAATACTGTCACTATGGCGGTATGTTCACTCTAAGACGCTATCATCTATTTTCGTCTGATTTACTTATAAAGTTAATAAAATTTCCAGTAAAATTATACTTATTATGTTCTACATTCTTCGCTAAAATTATAGTAAACAAATATGATTTATTTGTTCTTTACTTACGCTATTTAAGAAGATAAGTGTAGTTCAGGTTAAGCCTCAAGACGGTCACACAGGCTCCTGAGACCTTACACAAGACGCTGCCTTTTACTAGCAGTTACTTCCACCACGGGGAAGGTCTTCCTAGAGGGCCCAGGAGCTGAAGACTGACTACCCTCACTGAGAGTAAGACCTGGTTGGGAGGTAAGCAGGTCGATGACTAAATTAGTTGTTATATTGCCTGTCTTTTATCTATATCAATACAATGTGACATTTGTCTCTGTCTGTCTGTCTGTCTGTCTGTTTGTGTGGTGTGTGTAGGGATACGGTGGAGATGAAAAGTTCGCGCCCGAGTTTTATCGTTTGTTCCTTATATAATTCAAGAGTTTCCAACACTTAAATGGTGATGTCTTTTGGGGCCGACCCGGGCACCGCCGGTTACCCCCATCTAGACATGTATATAAAAAAGTTGTTATAATAATAACAATGGCTACATATTGTCTGAAATGGGTTTTGATAGGTCTTGCTGTTTTAATATACAGTATACAATGATTGTGATTCATTGTTATGCTGTCATTATGACTTTAACCTGTAGAAGTTAAGAATGCACTTTAAATTAGTTGTACATTAAATCAATTATAAATGTGCATCCATTGATGAATACAATTTTAAATATGAATTTGATTTGATGGGTGAGCGGCAGTTCAATTGGGATATAAATTTTGATTCTTGGAAATAAAGCTCAATGAATGAGAAGCCAGTAAGTGGTTCAGTGACCTCTGGAAGTGTAAAACATAAAGCTAAGCCTGGGTTGTTAATTGGATGGGTGACCATACAGGTAAGATTGTGGTTCTTATGCTGTAGAATTTTTAGATTTTTTTTTTTTGGAATTTAGAAAGGAAGGGAGGAGAGAGCGTGAGGAGGAAACATAAGGTGCTGAGGACACAAGATGAGCCGAGAAGGGAGAGTAGCAAGTAGCGCTCCGCCCACTGGGCGGGGCGTGTTCAGGACAGACGTGTTCACGACATTTTGGGTAAGTATAGAAGCTCATTATTCAAACGACACTAAAATATATATATACGTTGTTGTAACAACGACATCAATTTTATCGGGAGAAGTGGCAGCAGCCCCTCCCTGTGCGCACACTTGCACAAGCGCGCGGTTTGCATAGTGTTGTAACGGTTCTATTGTTACGTAAAGTATGGTGACAAATAAACAGACACTAAGATACTATATATGTATTTGGTCGAATATACAGAAGTACACCGGTGATACTTTGGTGTGAGTTGAGCGCACTGAGCGTCGGTACAGTATCTCGCAAGTGTCTGCTCTAGACCACACTTGAAAGTAGACTCTGGTTAATGTTTGCTATTCTGCTCCTTATATGCTCGGGCAACACCTCACCGTGTTGCCCGGGCAACGTATCACCTCATTCATCTCCAAAGGTTGACAGGAATATTAACAATGCATTTGGAGCGAGTATATTATTGGGATAATCTACTCGCTACAGAACTCCCCCTCCCAGGGGATGAAAGGAAAAATACTTGATCAAGGAACTTAGCTGGTCGGTGAATTGTACGCCCTGTTCGCGTTACATAACCATCAAAGTTAACTTCCTCCTCTTCGCTGATGTCATCTAACTGGGGTCGTAGGGTGGGAGGTCGCACAGGATCGTCCGTCGTCGTAGGATCAGGTTGTGGTGCGGCTGGTAACTGGGGTTGTAGGGTGGGAGGTCGTACAGGATCGTCCGTTGTCGTAGGTGGCGGTGCTGCTGGTAATTGGGGTCGAAAAGTGAACTGCATAGTCGGCGGATGTGTCTCTGGATTTAGCAGTGTCGCAGACGTTGAGACGAAGCCTGGAGCAGAGCAGAGAGCTGAGTGAGGCCGGAGTCGTGGAGCTCTATGTGGGAGAGCGTGGCGGCTCGATTGAGAATTGTGAGTGTCTAAACTCGGGGAGCGAGAGCGTGGCGGCTCGATGCGGTCGTAGTCTGCTGTCTGCTCTGTGTCGAAGCTGTAGCGTCTTGGGTTGATTAGGACTGTACACGCCGAGTACTACATTGTTGACTGTGGAAATTGTAGTCTGGTACCAAAAGATGTAGGCAGTGTGTGGACAAGCTCGGTGTAGCAGGAGAGAAGAATGTGCATAATTGTTGCGTCCTTGGGTCGCTGGTGGAGCATTTAGATCCGGGGCGGATGGGCTCGGGCACCAGGACATTAGGAGGTAATGTAGGCACGTAGTTAGGACAACGAGGTAATCACATCTAGAGCTGAATTGTCCTGAAGGCGACGAAGTGTCGGAAACGCAAGCTGTAAGTCCTGTACTGCGCAAAGGGCTTGAGTCGGCCGAGTATCAAAATGCAGTGAACGTGTAGATGAATCTGATGACAGAGCAGCTGTCGTGGGCGTAGGACAAGCAGTGCCCTGGCAGCGACGGAGAGTCGGCAGGACAAGCTGTAGATCCAACATGATGTAATCATTGATGAGGCTGTCAGATGAGTGAGTAACGATCGTGGAGCAGCAAGCCGTAGTAGATGAAAATGCAGAGATGGACGCGATGAAAATCATAGCTGTGGCGAGGGTGTTGGCAGTGTTCCATCACAGCAAACAGTAGCAGTAGAGGTCCAGTGAGAGTCCATGTTGTAGTCCATCGTGGCTGGGTATCGTCGAAACTCTCTGGGGTCACCAATGTAACGGTTCTATTGTTACGTAAAGTATGGTGACAAATAAACACAGACACTAAGATACTATATATATATTTGGTCGAATATACAGAAGTACACCGGTGATACTTTGGTGTGAGTTGAGCGCACTGAGCGTCGGTACAGTATCTCGCAAGTGTCTGCTCTAAACCACACTTGAAAGTAGACTCTGGTTAATGTTTGCTATTCTTGCCGCTTATATTGCTCGGGCAACACCTCACCGTGTTGCCCGGGCAACGCCTCACCTCATTCATCTCCAAAGGTTGACAGGAATATTAACAATGCATTTGGAGCGAGTATATTATTGGGATAATCTACTCGCTACAGTGTTATCAGAGGTCATGTGACGTTCCCATTTAAATCGAGCCCCTGTCCTCTACAACCTCCTATGCCAGGTAAGTCCACTACGGCTCACCAAAGCCCGTGTTCCTTTTTAACTTTTGTCCCGAGTATCTGAATCTAAACAACAACAACAACAAATCTCCAACTGCTGACCAGTCAACATCAATTTCAACTTTTCGTAACACTCCCAAACTCGCTATTTTTAAGATGTGGTCCTGTATGATGTCCCCTAACTTCCCAGTTGGTGCGGTCCATGAACACCCAACTGCCAGCCATCGAGTAAAAATGGATCAAATTTGTATTTATTTATTTGTCTATACAAGAGTTCTTATATTCTTGCACAGCCACTAGCACGCATAGCGTTTCGGGCATGTCGTTAATTAATCCTTATTTTCCCCGAAAAACCCGCCAAATCGTTTTACAACCAGATACCCATTTTACTGTTGGGTAAACAGAGGCTACAGTTAAGGATTGGCGCCCAGTAAATTTTCCCCGGCCAGGATACGAACCCAGGCCAAAGCGCTCGCAAAACGCCAGATGAGTGTTTACCACTTCGCCACGGGGACTGCAATTTAGAGTTCACATAGGCTGCTTTGTCCATCAATGCCATAACTTACCTATCTAGACGAATATTTATTAATGTTCATAAGCCCATTACGAGTGGAACCTCGATAGGACTAATCAACACGCTTCCCGTAAACCCCACTCCAACATTGGGGAAAGTAGGATATAAAGTTTTAGTTACTCGTTTCTCTAGTTTCGTTTTCTTCACAAGATTCTCACATAGAAAATGTAATTTATCAATTTACAGCGTAGACATTGATATATGAAGCAATTCTAAGTGATTGCAAATTATAATGGTTCTTCCTTTTATAATCTCAATAGAACGTGCAGTTTACGTGAAGGGTTTTCGTGCGTAAACCGTTTTTCATTCATAAACAGGGGGTTAGATAGGTATATGGAATGGACTTTGGGTCTTTGTTTAGAGGACGGGCTGGTTTATAAATAAAAAACGGTTTACACACGACTCACAACTGATAACGTCCGAACACTTCCGGAACAAGTGCTTCGCTGACGACTTTTGTTCGAACTAGAACACTATAAATGCTTCACCACGTACTACAAATACAAATAATCGCCAACAGAACCTAAACACCTGACCTAACCTAACCTATGCTTGCGAAAAGATACGTGAATTTAGAGACAATTCTATAACCAATGTTCCAGCGATGTGTCAATATTTCATTCAAAATGATCTGCTACCAGAAATTTTAGCCAAATATCCCCAGTTTGCTAACTGTAGGTAGTAACTAAGTAATTGTAACCTATCCACCGCTGCCCACTGGATGGGGGGCGGTGTGCAGGACAAACATATAAATTTTGACACTAGCTCTCCACATATGTCAGTTGCTTAATTTAGAACCTGCACTTGAGGTCGATCTCGAACCCATTGTTGATGTGATGACTTATATTGAATTTTGTAACAAGCTCATCAAGATTGTAACTTGCTTAGCTAAATGAATTGTGGGGTTCAGTCCCTGAGCCCATTATGTGCCTCTGTAACCCTTTCCACTACCGCCCACAAGATGGGTATGGGGTGCATAATAAATGAACTAAACTAAACTATTATAATATTAATTTATATTTGAGAAAATTCCCGTTTTGAATGAACAGCATATAAAAGTTAATGAATGCGTCTGTGGGGTCGACCGCTGGATGTAATGGACTTGAGTCGAGGACGGGTTGTCAAATACAAATAATTGAAAACAGAACCTATAAGCACCTAGACTAACATACACCTAACTTTACATTGAATTTTATTGTAAAGTTGGTGTGTACAACAATTTTTTTATTACACAGAATGTTACAATTTATGAATGCGTCTGGGTGCATAATAAAAGAACTAAACTAACTCGGTGCAGGGCCGCTGCTCTAACGAGCCTGGCCTGAGGACCGGTTGGGGCAGTTGATACAAAGTTCATTTATATCAGTCCTGTATTTATAGCTGTGTGCTGCTAGTTTGGTGTGTCCCAGCCTTAGTCTGGTAACTATTATATCTATTTACCCGTTTTTATGCCTGGAATGTTTCCAAGTTTCCCAGGTCTTTTTAATGGTTTAGTAGTACAGTATATTAAAGAGCATGACGTTTACATTTCGCTGCAGTCTTGGGTGATAGTGGATTTTAAGGCTTCGTTTCGTGCAATAAGGGAAACTGGAAGGTGTGTGATGCGAGTTGTGTCGTACATCTTTTTTTCTAGTTGATCTACAAATTCATTGTGGGGTATTCAGTAGCTTTCTGGGACCCATTGATGGATAAGTCATAACCTTTTAAAAGATGTTCAGAGGGAAGTTGCAGACATTGGTGTTCAAGCTCTTAGTATGTTTTGATGTAATATGCAATAGCTTGAATCGTACTTTTGAAAGTCGCTACAGATTGTTTATTTCCCAACTGTTAGTGTTGTAATTATTTGAAGTACTTAGTATAAGACAATTCTGCTGTGAATATGGACAGCTGGTTGGATAGCCGCCATCCCTACTTCATATTGTACTACGGGATCCACTCAACGCTAGTGACAGAGGTTCATTGTTGTGTAGAATGTGAGATCCATGTGTGTAAACTGAGGCGGTGTTTGGGTTGTAGTTTTTCATCGTGGATGCAAATGTTGAGACTAGGAGTCCCGTGACAACCACCAACGGGGTTGGACGCTGTTACATTTGCTGGCCGGTGTTTACACTGGATGATTGCTTGTTACACTGCCTAGTGGTTGTTGGTCACTGAGGGGGCGCCGCTGGTCTCAGTATGGAGACCTAATGGGCCGCCGCTGAGGAGGAGAGTCAGCTGGGCTGACTCTTACCTGTAGTGTGCATCTTGGGGTGATCAGCAGCACTGCTTGACGTTGTGCAAGTGATGCCGGATGACCTGGTTGGTCTTCAGGTCCTGCGTGACAACAGGGTGGCGGTGAAGGTCTCCACCAGCGCTTCATATATGAGTTTTGTGGAGCAGTAAGTTTTGTAAGCTCAGCTCCCTACCAGTGTCGGGAGGTGCGCTTGAGCTACGACAGCGGCACACTGACCGTGGAGAGTGAGTACCCATACGTGGTAGTGAAGGATGAGTCTTTCCAGATGTCGGAGGATGTTCTCCCTCGTGTTCTTGTCAGGTATGGGGGAAGTGGAATACATCCGCCTGTGCTGATACAAGTTGTTTGTTTTAGATTTAATTAGAACGAAATATCTATGTAGCACGGGCTATAATGAGCCCGTAAAGACTGATGCACCCTCAGCGATGCTAAGGCACTATTACATGACTTCTGGACGGCTAAGATGGTGATCCACAGAAAATGTGCCTTTTTCTATTTTGACTGCTGGCTTTACGGTCGGTTTCTACAATGAGCAAACTCGGACTTGCTTTTAAATGGTGGGACCACGGACACTTAGCTGCTGCTTGTACGATTGGCGTGTCTGACTGTAATGACTGGGTTCTCACAGAAGATCTGCAATTGCACCTTGCACTTTCAATAGCTCACGTTGAGTTCCCAAAGAGCCAACAAGATAGAACAGTGGCCGAGATAATAACACGAAGTAATGATCTCTCTCACTACGATATAATCTTGCGTTAGGATCGTCTCCTACCCAGACGATAGTTACTATGACGCCTAGAACGATATGGGGTTGTTGTTGTTGCTGTTTTAGATTCATCTACTCAGAACAAAAATGTCCTAAGTAGCACGGGGTATGGTGAGCCCGTAGTGGACTTACCTGGCACAAGAGCGGAGCTGTAACTGTTATGGGGTCATACATTACATTTATATAGGATGCAAGGCCGTGAAGCAGCTCTACCCTTGAGATTGTTGTCAATAATAATAATTAAGAGAGCCAGGGAGTTACGTGTGAGAGTAGTACCGAAGAAAGGGTATGAATGAAAGCATATATATAACAATATACTGGTTTATTAAAGTAAGAACACGGTTCCTTTACATTAAGAGAGAGTATCACTACCACAAAACACTCTCTTTCTGTATACAGAGAGAAACATACAGAGAAGGAGAAAGAGAGGCGGAGACGTCCCCCAAAGCGTGTGTGGGGCAGTATAGTATTTCATTATGCACGCCACTTGTCGCCTCCCGCCACCCTCCTCAAGCTCGGACCTCAAAACCCTGCAGAGTAAATTTCTCCCTATTTCCCTTCCTTTCATTTGCATATTCTTGAAAGGAATGTTAATGAAATTAGCCAACAAAAATTAAGGCCAGCTTAATTCCAGTGGCTGTGTGGGCGGTAACGAAGCAGCCCGTCCTCCTAAGATTGCTCAACTTCAAGATACTGTGCTACTAAAGTCCCCCCATCCTAACCAACCACAGGACTCAAAACATAAAACGGGGCAGTATATAAATTTCGCAAGCTCCTACCGTTTTCTAGTACAATTTTTGCCTTGGATAGAGTATATATATACGTCAAATGTGACGTTGTTAGAAGGACGGACTGACAAAGTGATACGGCAGTTGTGGCCACGACCCGACCACAGGTACACTGCTTCCCCTGACCCGTCCTCGGGTGCACCGTTACCCAACCTGTCCCCGGATACAAAAAAATATCTGCAAAATATAGCAAAAAACTTTTTAAAACTGTTGGCATTCTTTCTAGGATCAGTTATTATGTACCTCGCCCTCCCCTGGTGACGCTCTATTACTCTCTCATCTATCCTTATCTCAAGTATGGTATTTGTGTTTGGGGTTCTACTACACAAAATCATCTACTTTCTTTAATTACCCAACACAAATATGTTTTTATAACAATTACAAACTCTGACCCCAGACACCACTCGGTACCCTTACTTAAATCTTAGACTATTTTTTTTTTGAGATATATACAAGAGTTGTTACATTCTTGTACAGCCACTAGTACGCGTAGCGTTTCGGGCAGGTCACTGGAATACTATCCCCTGCCGCGAAGAATCGTTTTTTCATCCAAGTACACATTTTACTGTTGCGTTAAACAGAGGCTACGGTTAAGGAATTGTGCCCAGTAAATCCTCCCCGGCCAGGATACGAACCCATGACATAGCGCTCGCGGAACGCCAGGCGAGTGTCTTACCACTACACCACGGAGACTGTCAACTATGTTAGATATTGTCACTATGTTAGATATTAAGTCACTGCACATCCTCTCAAGTGTGGATAACTCTGAACTGTAATGTCATTCCTGACCTTATACGGTTCCTAGAAGGTTGTAACAGTACCCATGAGCACCACATCAGAAACAAATACCTATTTGATATTCCAAAAGTGCGACTTAACCAAACTAGAAATGCTCTGCAAATCAAGGGACCCAGAATGTGGAATGACCTTCCCAATCATGTCAAAGGGCTGTACCTCTCTCAACCAGTTAAGTGAAAAACTAGGTACTATCTAATAAACTTCACGCAACCTACTTACCCTGTTAGTATTCAAATTGTACGACGGTTGGTGATAGCCAATCACAATCAAATAAGCCTCTGACGTCATCCTCCACAGTGAGCTGGTACCAGCCGTTCTGGCGACCAGTCAGTATTCTCACAGACCCAGAGTAGGTAGGACCTCGGAAGGCCAGTTATATACTTGTTACCTCACTCAATAAACTGCTGAAGTGTCCGACTGTGTATTTCTCTACAAGCCAACAAGCAACTATACATCTAAAGAAGGTAACAAATAACCCCCTAAATGTCAACCTGTCTTGTTATTTTCAAGCAATATTAATTAATGACCAACTTGTTTAACTGCTGATATCTACCATGTATAAACTTAAAGAAAATTGTAATCTGTTTATTTAGTTAAAATTCCTTCTGCTGTTCTATTGCATTTTCTGCTGTTCCACCCAACACGTAATTATTAACATTCTTCTTTTCTTTTTTTCTATTTTTTTTAATTCAGTTTATGCTTTTGATCTCAATTAGTATTAGGTTTTAATCTAAGTCCCCCCCCCCACACCTTGCCTCACACCTGGCATTGTATGTACTAGCTCTATCTATAAATTCAGCATTATGTTTGTAACTCATTTTCAATGTACGTATCTTTACCTGAATAAACATCTTTACTTATCTTAAGCGAAGTTAGACGCTAGATGCTTGAGGTTATCCTCATCGAAATTTGCACTGTGATGTGATTGCTGTGGGGCAAGTGCCCAACATGGATGCGTCGGGGACGGTCTTATTGATCTTATTAAAAGGGGGGTTGGGTATCATTATGAAATCCACCGCCCCCTCCCCCCTCCTTCCCGACAAAATTGGTGACCCCAGTGCCACACTCTTTAGATACCCGGGTCGACATGGGTACTGGTAGACCCGAGCTCTGAATACCGGGTCGACATGGGTACTGGGTAGACCTGGGCTCTGGATACCCGCGTCGACATGGGTACTGGGTAGACCTGGGCTCTGGATACCCGGGTCGACATGGGTACTGGTAGACCTGGGCTCCAGGCCACCGGGTCGACCCGGTGGCCAGCATCACCTGACCAGCGCCCGGTACCCCCCCCCCCCTCGCTGGTGTTGCAGATAACGATGGAGATAAATTAAGAAATGCAGCTGAAACCCATCTTACAAATAGAGGAGAACCTGATATATTCTGAAATTAAAACTAAAATAAAAATATAAAACAAAAATTACCAAACGAGGTCCCTGGCGAATGTAGTTGGTAATTAACAGAAACAGTCCCTCCAATGATCAGTAAAATGACCATTAAAACAGCCGTTAAAAGCAACTTCAATACCTTTCCATCATTGTCAAATGAATCTAACTGAACTTTTTATGTTGCTTCCATGTTAAACGCTAGCTTATGCCAGCTTCCATAAAGGATCTTGAAAAACCCACAGTTAAAGTTTCCAACTTGAAGTGTGTACGACCTAAATCGTGGTTACTAGAGTGTAACTCAGGTAAGTGCAAAGTTATGAAGCTAAGTGCTAGCAACGGGAGATCAAACGCGAAATACCAACTAAGAAGGGGAAACCCTCCTCGAATAGGACAGAGAACTTGTTTCCTTAAGGTCCCACATTACCTGGGTATCATCAGCTGCAGATGCAAGGCCAGCCAACATGAGAACTGCCTTTAGAATCTTGATTAACGAGTCATTTAGGACACTTACATACACATGAAAGTAATAAGACAAGAGACAGAGATATTAAGAAAACAAAGATACAAGCCAAGACATATAGACAGACAAGCATACTGACAAAGCCACAGGCAGACAAGTGCACTGGGAGGGTAAATCTTGCCTTACAAGTTTAAGACCAGGTAAGAATTCTACCTACAAGAATTCTACGACCAGGTAACAAAGATTAAGCAAGAAAGAGAAGGATGGGTGGACTGCATTTTCTTGGACTGTCAGAAAGCCTTTGACACAGTACCCCATAAGAGGCTGGTGCATTAGCTAGAGAAACAGGCAGGAGTAACTGGTAGTGCGCTCCGGTGGGTAAGGGAGTACCTAAGCAATAGGAAGCAGAGAATTACAGTGAGGGGTGAGACCTCAGACCACGTGAAGTCACCAGTGGAGTCGCACAGGGCTCTGTACTCGGACCTATCCTTTCTAATATACGTAAATGATCTCCTGGAGGGTATAGATTCATCCCTCTCAATGTTCGCTGACGATGCCTAAATTATGAGAAGGATTAAAACAGAGACGAACAGCTTGAGGCTTCAAGAAGACCTGGACAGGCTGAAGGAATGGTCCAACAAATGGTTGTTAGAGTTTAACCCAAGCAAATGTAATGCAATGAAGATAGGTGTAGGGAGCAGGAGGCGAGATACAAGGTATCGTTTGGGAGATGAAATTCTTCAAGAATCAGAGAGAGAGAAAGACCTGGGGATTGATATTACGCCAGACCTGTCACCTGAAGCCCATATCAAGAGGATAACATCAGCAGCATATGCCAGGTTCGCCAACATGAGAACAGCCTTTAGAAGCTCTTGTAATGAATCATTCAGAACTTTTTATACCACATATATCAGACCAATCCTGGAGTATGCAGCTCCTGCACGGAGTCCATATCTAGTCAAGCATAAGACTAAACTGGAAAAGGTTCAGAGGTTTGCCACCAGACTAATACCCGAACTGAGGGGTATGGGCTACGAGGAGAGACTACGGGAATTAAACGTCACGTAGGTGGAAGACAGAAGAGCTAGAGGAGGACATGATCACCACATTTAAGTTTTTCAAAGGAATTGACAGGGTAGATATTTAACACATGTGTACACGTACTAGGGGACATAGGTGGAAATTGTGTGCCCAAATGAGCCATAGAGACATTAGATTTTTTTTAGTGTCAGAGTAGTTGACAAATGGAATGCATTAGGCAGTGATGTGGTGGAGGCCATACACAGTTTCAAGTGTAGATATGATAGAGCCCAATAGGCTCAGGAATCTGTACACCAGTTGATTGACAGTTGAGAGGCGGGACCAAAGAACCAGAGCTCAACCCCGCAAGCACAATTAGATGAGTACAACTAGGAGAGTACTGACAAAGACACATGCAGACAAGCACACTGACAAAGACACAGGGAGACAAGCACACTGACAAAGACACATGCAGACAAGCACACAGACAAAGACACAGGGAGACAAGCACACTGACAAAGACACAGGCGGACAAGCACACAAACAGACAAAGACAGACAGACAGACACACAAACAATTTCCTTACATGCCAGCCAGCCAGCCTTGTTACCACCAAATATATGAGGAGGGGAACGGGGCGTATAATGTTGTGTGTGTTTGTTTGCCCGCCCTCCTTGTCTGCTTGCTTCTTCCTTTGCTTGTGTGATGGTGCGTGCGGCTGGTAGCTGCAAGCCTTGTTTATTGAGCTCATTAACCCCCGGAGTACACCCAACACTCACAGCTGTGTTGCTACCTTTTACTCCGCCTCTCCGCTGCCAGTGTTCCAAAATTATGATGGTTTTGTCTAAGACGTGATGGTAGTTATCATTAAGATGACAATTATGATGATAATTATGATGATAATTATGGTGATTGTGATTACTATGACGCTGATTGTGATGATGGTGAAAGATTAGAAAGTGAGAGGGTTATCAGCTCTCCTGTCACAAAATCCTCGAGTTGGTGACAGTGAGAGGATGCGTTGATCTACCGAGTAATAGTTCAATGGTTAAAACTCCCGATTCAACCCGTCCTCAACTCAAGTCCATTCCATCCAGCGGTCGACCCCACAGACGCATTCATAAAGTTTTACATGCTGTTCATTCAAAACAGGAATTTTCGAAAATATAAATTAATATTATCATATATTAGCATATTGTGCATATATAGGCATAGGTTAGGTTAGGTCAGGTGTTTAGGTTCTGTTGGCGATTATTTGTATTTGTAGTACGTGGGTGAAGCATTGAGGTTCGAACAAAATTCGTCAGTGAAGTACTTGTTCCGGAAGTGTTCGAACGAAATCAGTTGTGAGTCGTGTGTAAACCATTCTTCATTCATAAACGGGGTTTGGCGGGTGGATGGAATCACTTTTGGGTCTTTGTTCAACCCGTCCTCGACTCAAGTCCATTACATTCAGTGGTCAACCCCACAGACGCATTCATAAATTTTAACATACTGTTCACTCAAAACGGGAATTTTCTCAAGTATAAATTAATATTATAATATATTAGCATATTGTGTATATATAGGCATAGGATAGATTATATATTGTGTATATATAGGCATAGGATAGGTTAGGTTAGGTGTTTAGGTTCTGTTGGCGATTATTTGTATTTGTAGTACGTGGGTGAAGCATTTATAGCGTTGTGATTCGAACAAAATTCGTTAGTGAAGCACTTGTTCCGGATATGTTCGAATGTCAGCAGTTGTGAGTCGTGTGTAAACCGCTTTTCATTCATAAACAGGGGGTTTGGCGGATGGATGGAATCACTTTTGGATCTTTGTTTGGAGGACGGGCTGGATTAACCCAGTGTGTGAGCGCTGTGCCGCTCATTTGGGCTTGAACTGTTGACTTCGGACTCGGATCTCCATATGCGGGTCTTTTCAAGGGGGTTCGTAACCCGTCCTCATAAAAAAAGGCCAACTGCTCGGTAATCTAGCCGTCAAAGCCATTGTTTATGAAGGAAAAGCGGTTTATACAACTCACAACTGATGACACCCGAACATTTCTAGCACAGTGCGTCACTGACGACCGCTGTTCGAATCTGAACTCGGTAAAAGCTTTACCCAAATGCTACAAATACTATTCACCAACAGAGCTAAACACCTAACATATGTCTAACTATTCACATAATTTTATATAATAATTTTAATTGATACATGAGAGGAAACCTATTTTTAATACACAATACATTAAAATGGACGGATGCATCTTGGGGGGGAGTCAGCTGCTGCTTTAACGAGCCTGGCCTGAGGACGGGTTGCTGCTTTGAGCAGTCCCGTCCTCAGAGAGGAGGTACCCTCGACGTAATCACTTCAAAACTACTAAGATGTGTATTGAATTTTGTAACTAGTTCATCAAGATTGTAACTTGCTTAGCTAAATGAATTGTGGGGTTCAGTCCCTGAGCCTATTATATGCCTCTGCAACACTTTCCACTACCGGCCACTAGATGGGTATGGGGTGCATAATAAATGAACTAAATTAACTTTACTCCGATTATCTACTCCCTATCCATGGTTAGGTTAGGTTACGGTTTGGTTAAGTTAGGTTTGCTTAGGTTAGGTTAGGGTAGAAAAGTGTTATTCTCAAACATGTGAAATATGAAATTAAAAAACTTTGAGTATCCCCTATAATTTTAGATTCAAGAAAATATATGCAACAGGTCTTTACACATAAAATTAGTTTTCCATATACCTTTCATAATTTAAACCCTGAGTTTATATTGCAAATACTAAGTCATTGATGAGCTTCAGTAACCTTCCCTTGTAGTTCACATATGACACGAGCCGAGCTGTACGTCTGAGAGAGACTGATAGAGGTGTTGTGGATAATGTCAGTAATCTTTATCCACTACCAGTATTTTATGTAGAGACATTATATAAAAACAATGGGTATAATTATTTGTTCACAGAAGCGTTATGTCAGTTGTATGCTGGCAGGCTGAAGGTCGTCATTATCCCTCCGCCCAGCAAAATAGTACCTTTATATTTGGTGATTATGGATAACCAGTAGAATATATATAACATTTTGATAATGAAAAATGTATTTTTTTTTTGACTGCATTCCTACAAGTCGAGTATTGTTAAATGGAATATTCAAGGATTATTCTGTGCTGAGTGGACCAGCTAGTGTTGAGGGGCGACCGTCAGGGGGCGTCGTCCTTAGTGACCACCAGGAAATGGCGGATGGTGAAGTATGGATGGACAGTGGCTCCAGGGTCTAGCGCGTTTCACCACGCCAGAGCGTCAGATAAGCCACAATTCATGTTAATTTTATTTGCAGGATATCTGAATAGTGTTTAAGTTAATGCGGAGTACTTATATAGAGTCCAGATTTCATATATTTCTGTGTTCTTGATGAGTGGGTAAACTTGTGTGTTTGGTAGACTAAGGTGTATGTTGATCTTTAGATCAGCAAAGTCTTATTGTGAAGATTTTTGCCATTACTGACATTTATGGTTATTGTACATTCTCTAAAGTTACAGGAGTGACGTGTGGGAATCCACTGAGTGATTTGGATTATTATATATATATTTTTTGTTGTAAATATATTGTGTTTACAAAAATTAGGTGTTTATATAATCTATAAGCCAGGTGTTGCTGTACTCCTTTAGTGAGTATCCCTGGACCTTTAACAGCCGGCTGCGGTAATCATAAATCCCTGGGAGCACAACGAAGTCACACTACCCAGAAGGCAAAAGTTCGAGCCTACGCAGAGGTGAGCGCAGACACAACACGTAACAGTGTACAGTACCGCAAGTGTAAAGTGCCGTAACTGTGTAACATCTTCACTACACAGTCTTCATGAGTGTGTAGTTGGGCAGGAATGGTGACCAACCACTTGGGCTGGACGGTAGAGCGACGGTCTCGCTTCATGCAGGTCGGTGTTCAATCCCTGATCGTCCAAGTAGTTGGGCACTATTCCATCCCTTCCCCGTCCCATCCCAAATCCTTATCTTGACCCCTTCCCAGTACTATATAATCGTAATGGCTTGGCGCTTTCCTCTGATAACCCCTTCGTTCCTTACTTCATGATTGTAACCATTTACACATCACAAGGTCTTCAGTCATTACACTAAACCACTTTGATGACCAGACCACACACTCTAGAATGTGAAGGGACGACGACGTTTCGGTCCGTCGTGGACCATTCAGAATGGTCCAGGACGGACCTAAAGCGTCGTCGTCCCTTCACATTCTAGAGTGTGTGGTCTGGTCATCATACTTTAGCCACGTTATTGTGACTCATCGCCTGCACTAACCCACAGTGTTCGAGAGACAAGGTTCAGGACGAGGTGGTCGGTGTTGCAGAGCTGCTCTAGGTGAGTTCATGCACCTCACCTGCTAATTAGTGAAGCAGACACACACATGAATATCATTGTGGAGGTGTTGCTGCCTGCTGGCCGACTTATTAAACAAATTCCGTCCCTCCCAAAATTAAATAAGGTTTTCTGATATGTTGGACATATTTCTGATATATTCTGCAATATTTGAGTATGTCCCGCGGCTTAGGAATATGTTAATGGGACGAGCTTCCTCGGCCGATGTATTGATTTTCTCCCCGACATGTGAGCTCCCAAGCATATTATTTTTACCACAATTTTTGTATATAAAATACCTTGGAAAAAAAGGGTGTCCGTAATTACTTTATATATATTTTTTTTAATCTCGCACGCAAAGTAAAGAGGCTAATTAAGTATTTTTTTTTCGATGTTTGTGTGTTTGTACTGACGTAGATGTGCTTGCAGGGTCGAGCTACAGCCCCCTACACAGTGGTCCCAATATTTAAGAGCAACACCAATTCAACGCCCGAATCAACGTCATTAACGTTTATTCAATGTTGAATAAACGTTGAATCAATGTGGAACGAGCGCCACCCTTAGCTATTGTTACCGCTGACCTTAAACCGCACCTTTCAAACTATTGGTAATTTTATACAATTACTCTAGTCTTTCTTTCTAATTATCAGATTCCAAACTGATTACCACGATAACTTCAGTAACTTGCTCTAGCTTAATTTAGTTACTTAAAACCCCAAACGATGACCAAGTTATTCCTCACGTCTCTGTTATTCGCGGCTTTAATTTACATTATTATTCACTCGTTGTGCTGTTCTTCACCTTGAACATTGTTCCTTTGACAACTTTGTAAATTCTCTTTAAAATCTTTTATGACGTGATTATGTCATTTTTCTCCAGAGTAACGAGCTCCAGTTCCCTCACTGTTACCTAGAAACTCGGTACCCTTAGCTCAGGAGCGGATATAATTATATTTTTGATGGGAAGGGTGAGGTGTTGTTACAAATTGAATTCGACTAAACTAGAGAGTAAACTAAAGTACTTTAGTCGAGTAAATTCGACTAAACCCTAACTCAAGAGTTTCTCCTTGTCGTGGTGAGAGGCTCACAGGCCCTCTCACCACAAGGAGACACCTCTGAGGCCTCGGGGGGCGATGGGAATTGCCTCGGCCCGCTCCCCTTTCCCCTACGCGTGAAATGGAGGAAACGTACGGCACCTGTTCCGGTCATCGAACCACCTGCTGGAGGGGTCACCCGCGAGGGAAAGCCCTCGGAGACTCGGTGAGTGTCGAGACTGGGGCGAGAGGAACAAAGAGGTCTTTGTACTGGCGTAGGAGAATGTACAATGCAGTAGGATTCTCGTTAAAAGTGTGTGTGTGGGGTGGAGGGGGCACTGCTTGGGACGATGCACCCCTCCTTGCATTGGACAGTGCTCGACTTCCCTTGCTGTTTTGGTTGATGGGATTCCGTGGCTACGGGACCTAAACTGTTAAAACAGTGATGCATGGTATCTTAAATAGGTTCTCAAAAACAGGCTAGTGGGGCGGGCAACCAGGCCTTCGAACAATGATGGAAGATCGGGCTCCGTAACCCCGACGACGTTGGGTCCAGACCAGGCTTCATCTTCTGCTATCCCAACTGATCCTCTCAGTTCCCTCCCCGCTCCTTTGGTAGGGATTCTGTGACTTTGATGATGCTATATAGTCTCCCCGGCTTGATGCCTTCTTTTGATTATTACTTCCTTTGTAGGGTTGACTACCAAGACTTCAGTCGTGACTACCTCGTCACCTGGAGTGACGGCGTCTTTCGTTGTGACAACTGCACTCCCCCCCCCCCGTTCTTAATTGGAGATCATGGCTCAGTCACAGCACTGAGCAAACAGTCACTCAGTCACAGTAAACACTGCTACATTCCACGATCTGTTTGGCCCTGCTACAAGGCCCAAGTATTTTGATATTTGTCACGATGAACATGTATAGACCGCAGTTGGGGGTCTCTTAAAATGACCATTTAAATGCACAGCTATTCTCTCACACCATGTTGCGACTGGAGACAGGGGAACTTAAAGATTGCCATGAGAACATTAAATATATCATCAAGGCCCAAGGACATTCTACCCTCCAGATTGACGTGTTCACTCGACCCCCTTGTGGTGGTGGTCATCAAGCCCGTAGAATAGCTAAGATCACTTTTGATGGTAGGGCCTTTCTGTCTTCTGTAAATCTTGTCAGTACCAGATGCTCCGTTCACAGTGCATCCCCTTTCCATGCCTCTGTAATTGGTGTTGGAAATTTGTACATGGTTCCTCGAAGTACAATAGTGATATGTCCTCTTTGCCTCTTGTGTGGTGACCCTGGCCTTCCCAAGTGCTTGCATTTTCCCCCAAGCTCGCTGCATCAACTAAAGTGAGGCCAACGCTGCCATCTCTTGCACATGCAAGCACCATACATTTGAACAAGCTTCATTGGTAGGGATTCTGCGACTTTGACTACCAAGATTCCCGTCGTAACTACCTCGTCACGACTGGGGTCTCCCTTGTTTACCGTTGGCATGGTCCTCCTTGTTTACTGTTATGGTACTCCCTTGTTTACTGTTGTGATGGTCCTCCCTTGTTTACTGTTGTGATGGTCCTCCCTTGTTTACTGTTGCCATGGTCCTCCCTTGTTTACCGTTATCATGGTCTTACTTGTTTATCGTTGCCACACCTCTTGTTTACCGTTGTCATGGTCCTCCCTTGTTTACCGTTGCCACGGTCCTCCCTTGTTTACCGTTGCCATGGTCCTCCCTTGTTTACCGTTGCCACGGTCCTCCCTTGTTTACCGTTGCCATGGTCCTCCCTTGTTTACCGTTGCCACGGTCCTCCCTTGTTTACCGTTGTCATGGTCCTCCCTTGTTTACCGTTGCCACGGTCCTCCCTTGTTTACCGTTGCCATGGTCCTCCCTTGTTTACCGTTGCCACGGTCCTCCCTTGTTTACCGTTGTCATGGTCCTCCCTTGTTTACCGTTGCCACGGTCCTCCCTTGTTTACCGTTGCCACGGTCCTCCCTTGTTTACCGTTGTCATGGTCCTCCCTTGTTTACCGTTGCCACGGTCCTCCCTTGTTTACCGTTGTCATGATCCTCTTCTTCTCTACCTTTGTTTTGGTCTAGCTTTTCCTAATTCAACTTTATCACTAAAGAGGAACATTTATTGTTGTAATATGGTCACCCTTTGTCGAGGAGAGGACGCTTGTTATGCCTAGCAAGATCTCCCTAGCCGTCGACTGACCTTTGCTAGGACGCAACTATCTCCCGGCGCCCCTATTCCCTGCTAGATGAACAGAGGCTCATAATCAGAGGCGATTTATCGAGAAAAAAGAATTTAAGTAACTCTATCTCTCCTTGTCTCCCTCAGTCCCCTTTTTCTGTTTAAGCTTAGCACTTTCATTAGATCATTTACAAGTATTTACTTCCAGACATCCTCATTTGTGACGTGCCATCCTCTCGTCGCCGCCTGGTTCAAACAGGGTTCCTGACCTGGATGGCGGTCCCCAGTTGCCCTTTGGTACAGCGCTCCAAACTAGGCTCCGGTCCGGTTTTCTATGAATCTTTTTAGGGGTATCTATTATGTTTAGTATATCACCTATGCACGTAGTTAATAAGTCAATACTGACTTTACGAATTTGAAAGAACGGGTTGGGTCCTCATCATAACTCACCCGAGTTTCATCTAATTTCCCGCTACATTCCCTAACTCGCGGAAACTTGTAGATGATCAACCCATCGTCAAACAGAAATTTCTTTGTCTCTCCCCCTTCGTCTAATTATGGACTATGTGCCTTTACATCAGCCTTGCCCAAAGTTATGAAAATTATCATAAACAAACAAGTTCTCCGGCAAGTTGAGGAGCTAGATGTAACCTCCAGTGGAGCCTGGGCCTCACTCACTGAACATGTCGTCTCTGTCTCCACCAACAACTTTCTCTCTGCTGCTGATAACTTTGGAGAACCTTTTCTTGTTGTCTTAGAGATCTCGAAAGCCTTTGACAGAGTCAGACAAAGTTTGTTCAATCTGTACCACTGGTTCCTCCGGTAGGTTCATCTGCGTGTGTCTGCTCCACCTAGCTGCTGGATTCTCCTACATGCAGACCAAGTATGAGTCCGCTCCATGCAGCTGCTAGACTCGCCTACAGTATGAGTCTGCTCCAGCCAGCTGCTGGATCTGCCTACTGATCTGCTTGCAGTCTCCGTGGTGTAGTGGTAAGACACTCGCCTGGCGTTCTGCGAGCGCTATGTCATGGGTTCGTATCCTGGCCGGGGAGGATTTACTGGGCGCAATTCCTTAACTGTAGCCTCTGTTTAACGCAACAGTAAAATGTGTACTTGGATGAAAAAACGATTCTTCGCGGCAGGGGATCGTATTCCAGGGACCGTAGGATTAAGGACTTGCCCGAAACGCTACGCGTACTAGTGGCTGTACAAGAATGTAACAACTCTTGTATATATCTCAAAAAAACAAAAAAAAAACTGACGAGTTCTACATTAATACTAGAGGACGATTACGCTCTTGACTGTTTGTTTAAATTATGCACAACTATTTCTTCACTGATTAACTGCAAGGTGCGAAGACTCCGGCAATACTGACCTGGCTTGTGTGCTCAGGGGTTTGTCAGTGGCTTATGTCACTTGTGTCTGGCACTCCTCACCCATACTTCACGGTGAGGGCTCCCTGGGAAAGGGTCCAACATTACAACATTAAATGTCTCCAATATCACAGACCTAGCAACTCTTGTAATAAGCTTTGATGAAAGCCTCGTCGTCGTCACAACTGGCCGAGATCCCTTAGAGGAGCGTGAAACACAACTCTCAACGTTCTTGAGCCGCCCATAACTCTGCCTCCCTTACAAATATCTTCTCTGAGAATGACAAAGAATTTCAAGAAAAATCTGTATTCCATATTCGTCCTTATCTTATGTTCTGTCATCTAGCCGCCCTTGCCGCATATGTTGGCCACTCCCACACACATCTTATTTTGTATTTGTTGCCGCCGGAGGCGGCTAGTTTATTGTGCACCCCATACCCAT
Organism: Procambarus clarkii; assembly: GCF_040958095.1. Classification (NCBI taxonomy): domain Eukaryota; kingdom Metazoa; phylum Arthropoda; class Malacostraca; order Decapoda; family Cambaridae; genus Procambarus; species Procambarus clarkii. The sequence goes on along the minus strand of NC_091159.1, from coordinate 42,647,761 downwards.
CCTGTGAGCGGTAGCGCAAAAATCATTACAGAAGGCACAAAAGGTGCCTCAGACCTCAACTTAGATTATTACATAAATAATTTCATCTATCCTTCACACCTTATACCTACAATGTCAGCTAGTTAGAGAATGTTCTATTTCAAGAGCTATATATTAACAGTAAGTCATTATACATACAAGGTAGGTCTTATCGCTAATACACAGTTGTTTGAGCAGTGGAGATATTACAGAGTCATAGGAGACCTGCTGTTTATTATTAGTATTCACAATACACTACTTGTATTGCTAAGGCTGCAGTAAATAAAGATAGTATTGAACGGAATCTTGAATTATCAAATAGGTCCCTTAAAAATGTCATTAGACGAGAGCTTTTGGATGGATTTGAAGAAAGTAGAACAGTGCAAACTGGAACTAGCAGGTCCATTGTTTATCACAATGAACTGTGTGAAGTAAAACATGTGTATGGGGCAAGTAACAAAGTCAGTAGACTAACAGACGTTGTCACAGCTCGTATAAGACTTGGCTACAAGTATCTCTGGCAGTTCGGCTTGTATAGGGATCTAGATGAAGTAAAGTGTAAAGTGTGTGGACAAAGGCACACATCTTACTATTGCAACATCCTGAAGTCGAGCGACGACTCCTGAGCCCCGCCTTAACAGTTAATGGATGTTTAATACAGACTCTTAACACAACCGTTTCCTGTCAATTTTATTTACTAAGTATTTGTATTAGATTCTATTGTCTACCTTTTGTCCATTCGCTGTACTCACTATTTTTATGCCATTATATTCCTTTCAAACATGCGCCTGACTCATCGACACCTCGAGTGTGTGTGTATTTACTATTTGTATCTGCAGAATCGAGCTATTAGCTCTTGGACCCCACCTTCCTAACCAATTGAATTTTCCTCAATTATGTCTGCTGCATATATTTCTCTTACACACGCGCGCGCGCACACACATCCCCAGGAAGCAGCTCGTAGCAGCTATCTAACTCCCAGGTACCTATTTACTGCTAGGTAACAGGGGGGCACCAGGATGAAAGAAACTCTGCCCATTTTGTTTCTTGCCGGCGCCGGGAATCGAACCCGGGCCACAGGATTACGAGTCCTGCGTGCTATCCACACAGCCACCGGCGCCCTAGTGTGTGTGTGTGTGTGTGTGTACTCACCTAGTTGTACTCACCTAGTTGTGTTTGCGGGGGTTGAGCTTTGGCTCTTTAATCCCGTTTCTCAACCGTGAATCAACTAGTGTACAGATTCCTGAGCCTACTGGGCTCTATCATATCTACATTTGAAACTGTGTATGGAGTCAGCCTCCACCACATCACTTCCTAGTGCATTCCATTTACTAACTACTCTGACACTGAAAAAGTTCTTTCTAATGTCTCTGTGGCTCATTTGGGTACTCAGCTTCCACCTGTGTCCCCTTGTTCGCGTCCCTCCAGTGTTGAATAGTTCATCCTTGTTTACCCGGTCGATTCCCGTGAGGATTTTGTAGGTTGTGATCATGTCCCCCTTACTCTTCTGTCTTCCAGTGTCGTAAGGTGCATTTCCCACAGCCTTTCCTCATAACTCATGCCTCTTAGTTCTGGGACTAGTCTAGTAGCATACCTTTGGACTTTTTCCAGCTTCGTCTTGTGCTTAACAAGGTACGGGCTCCATGCTGGGGCCGCATACTCCAGGATTGGTCTTACATATGTGGTGTACAAGATTCTGAATGATTCCTTACACAGGTTCCTGAACGCCGTTCTGATGTTAGCCAGCCTCGCATATGCCGCTGACGTTATTCTCTTTATGTGGGCTTCAGGAGACAGGTTTGGTGTGATATCAACTCCTAGATCTTTCTCTCTGTCTGTTTCATTAAGTACTTCATCTCCTATTCTGTATCCTGTGTCTGGCCTCCTGTTTCCACTGCCTAGTTTCATTACTTTGCATTTACTCGGGTTGAACTTCAACAGCCATTTGTTGGACCATTCACTCAGTCTATCTAGGTCATCTTGTAGCCTCCTACTATCATCCTCTGTTTCAATCCTCCTCATAATTTTTGTATCGTCGGCAAACATTGAGAGGAACGAATCTATACCCTCTTGAGGTTATCTTGAGATGATTTCGGGGCTTTAGTGTCCCCGCGGCCCGGTCGTCGACCAGGCCTCCACCCCCAGGAAGCAGCCCGTGACAGCTGACTAACACCCAGGTACCTATTTACTGCTAGGTAACAGGGGCATAGGGTGAAAGAAACTCTGCCCATTGTTTCTCGCCGTCGCCCGGGATCGAACCCGGGACCACAGGATCATAGTCCAGCGTGCTGTCCGCTCGGCCGACCGGCTCCCCCTCTGGGATATCATTTACATATACCAGAAACAGTATAGGTCCAAGGACTGACCCCTGCGGGACTCCACTTGTAACGTCTCGCCAATCTGAGACCTCACCCCTCACACAGACTCGTTGTCTCCTGTTGCTTAGGTACTCCTCTATCCACCGGAGTACCTTCCCTTTCACTGCAGCCTGCATCTCCAACTTTCGTTCTAGCCTCTTGTGTGGCATTGTATCAAAGGCTTTCTGACAATCCAAAAAATATGTAGTCTGCCCACCCTTCTCTTTCTTGCCTTATTTTTGTTGCCTGGTCGTAGAATTCAAGTAACCCTGTGAGGCAGGACCTGCCATCCCTGAACCCATGTTGATGCTGTGTTACAAAGTTCCTTCGCTCTAGATGCTCCACTAGTTTTTTTCGCACAATCTTCTCCATCAGCTTGCATGGTATGCAGGTTAGGGACACTGCATGGCCTGTAGTTCAGTGCTTCCTGTCTATCTCCTTTCTTGTATATCGGGACTACGTTAGCTGCTTTCCAAATATCTGGCAATTCCCCTGTTGCCAGTGATATGTTTACACTATGGAGAGTTTTTTTTTATTATTATTTTCTACCACAGACGTGGCCACACATTTACAATGCTAACCAGCATATATACATTTTCTTCTGTCCTCCATGGACAGGGTTAGAGAAGTGTTAAACTGTTACGGACCCGAGCCCAGCGTCCGAGCACGGAGCAGTGACGACCGCGCCATCTGTGGGTCAGCTCCCGAAACCCCCTCCAAATGGACGACGCCACTTAGTGAGGACGAGATATACTGGCCACAAGGGCTAGTTTCCCGTCCTGATCAGCTCATAACACTGCCGCTGCTGACCTCTGGTGAGGTGACGCTTAGACAGCAACGGAGTGGAGTGGATAGGTGGGCGTTTGTGTCTAAGCCTGTAAGTGAGGTGCCCTAGAGTGTCCCTATTACTGATGACGTGTCTGATTACAGAGTCGACCTGGGACTGCTGTAATGAACGTTGGATCAGTCTACCTAAGGCAGCCGTCTTGTCTCCAAGTATTTGCTGCAGCAGCTGTGAGTCACCCCCCGGATGAACACTGTGGTGTTAGCCTGTCTGTGATGTGGCAGCTGAGGGATTGTCGTACCCGGGACTGACTGGTGGAGACGCTTAACCACTGGGGTGTTGTGGCGAGGAGAGTGGTGTGTGGGATCACACGAGGCTCCTGACTAGGGCTCGCTACCCTAGTATCAGTCGTGGAGTGGCCTAACCAGCGTTGCTGATTGGAACCTGCCAGCTACAGGCTGGATTTGTGGTTGACGGCCTCCACGACGGTGCCCCCAGTGGAACTGTGATTTGGCTGGCCTGTGGCCAGGGAAGACTCAAGAGAATCGAAGGATTCATCGTGAGGTCACAAGAGGACCAAGAGCTTAGCATCGTTGAGCACCGTGAACGTCCAGAGTCTTCAGAGGAAGACTATGTTGTATATAATAGTGTTTATACCTTCCCCGTGTGATAAGATATATATTATTTATGGTGATGGTGACAATTATATTATTAAGTTTTTGCCTTTGTCTCCCTTCCCCTTTAATTTACTTGCGTTACGGAGCACATCCCTTGAAAGCCACCACTAGCTTGGGGCCGGATACCCTACCTCTAACAACATCAGAGAAAGAACCCGGTTGTGTCGGAAAATCCGACACCATTTAATATATCATACAGCAGATAATAATTGCTGCTGTATTACCAACAAGGTACCCATAGAAAACGTAACTTGTAGTGGAATTACCGTCTAAAGAAAACGGGATATCATCACCACATACTATTATATTCACCACCTATTATGGTGGGAATTATTCTTAAATACATTAGTCTTTGGACTTTATCATCATAAAAACATCTCATATAAATTAACTTAATTATCAGTATTAAAGTAGAGTAAATGTGACCCTTCTATTTGTCATCAGGACAATGTAAGCCAGGCGTCAGGGGAAGGAGGGCAGCCATTGTTTATACTAGACCAGAGGCTCACAGGGAGCAAATTCGGCTCCTGTTAATTTTACTTGGACGTAGTGTTATGGAAACCAAAGGTGTACCATCTTCAACACGCTGTCAACAAATCAAGTTAAGTGTTCTTTCCGAAACCCATTATCTATCATTAGTGGCCATTAATGTCATTGGGTAGGGTGATCCGGTTAGATCACGAAATCGCTTCATACTAAAGGTAATTAAGCCAGGTCTTCATTGTTCCATGTACAGTATTTTCTCTGACATAGCTTGTCATATATAGGTATCTGGCTTTACAGTTAGCGCCTTTTTGACAGGTCAAGATGAGGAAGACTTTGTGCACCAGTTACTGGGTGATGGAAGCTACCTCAAAGAGGATAATTTGGTGTCTACACCCTACTTATACCTGGTGGACTAACCTGCTGTACTATAAGATAAGGAACCTTTTCAATGTATGTAGTTAATACTGTAGTTTGATTGGCTGCATATATATTTAATTAATATAAACCCCCCCTAATGTGTAGAGGATCGATTTGTGAGATTATGAGATTATTGCAGAAATACAGTCCACTTATCATTATACAAATTGCTATCGAAGTATATAAATTAACGTAAATATAAATTCATATAAATTAAATAAATATAAATCTCACAGGTCGGTTCCCACCGGTTGCGACCCGAGAGGGCCGTAACATAAACATATAGTTCAAGGGTTTATTGAACACTCGACCACAGTAGGTGATTCGGTGCTTTTAAAATGCTAAGCTAACCTACATACGTAAATACATAGATACACAGATTTACGTATGCCCTACATAAAGTGTTAGATGTGTCTTTTACATAGTGTCATTAATGTACATTCACAAAGGTGAAATGCAATTCTGATCAGCTTCCATATATACTTTATACCCATACATATACATACACACACACACACACATATACATACATATATACACACACATGCATTCACATACATTTGTCTCATATACTCTGACAGGGTGAGATAGCTGATAAAGAAACTAGTGTGCACTTAATCACTGAAGGTGATGAAGGTGCTTTTACAAGCTCAGGTTATATAGTTACTATGGAGAGTGGTAGGCACAGTTCTCTTGCTCCTTCCTTTAGTACCCAAGGGGAGATTCCATCTGGGCCTATAGCCTTTGTCACATCCAACTCTAGTAAACACTTCCTTACTTCCCTGTGTGTGTACTCACCTAATTGTGCTTGCGGGGGTTGAGCTCTGGCTCTTTGGTCCCGCCTCTCAACCGTCAATCAACTGGTGTACAGATTCCTGAGCCTATTGGGCTCTATCATATCTACATTTGAAACTGTGAATGGAGTCAGCCTCCACCACATCACTTCCTAATGCATTCCATTTGCTAACTACTCTGACACTGAAAAAGTTCTTTCTAACGTCTCTGTGGCTCATTTGGGTACTCAGCTTCCACCTGTGTCCCCTTGTTCGCGTCCCACCAGTGTTGAAAAGTTCATCCTTGTTTACCCGGTCGATTCCCCTGAGGATTTTGTAGGTTGTGATCATGTCCCCCCTTACTCTTCTGTCTTCCAGTGTCGTGAGGTGCATTTCCCGCAGCCTTTCCTCAGCCTGTGTGTGTGTGTGTGTGTGTGTGTGTGTGTGTGTGTGTGTGTGTGTGTGTGTGTGTGTGTGTGTGTGTGTGTGTGTGTGTGTGCGTGTGCGCGCGCGCGTGCGTGTGTGCACGTGTGTGCGTGCGTGTGTCCAAGAGGAAAGATTGGGTTGGGTGTATTGAGATGAGTGTTTACACACAAACATGGTCCACTCGATGCTAAGCTTGGTAGCTGTACAAGTTTTCAAAACATCATACATACGATCACTCCCCATCATGCCAGGATGACTTTCAACATACAGTTATGACAGGAAGGTCTCTTCTGACCCAGGTCGCGCCTCCATGGTCGACTATCTGGCTCTTGAAGCCCTTGACAGGCGTCTACCCCCAGAAGACAAATATCCATATGAGAAAATCAGTAGGAGTCATAAGGATTCGAACCCGCACACTTAGTACTCCCAAGACCACGAAATGGTAAAAGCAATGCAACCTGGGATTCAACTGAATCCTCTAGGGGTTCTGAGGCTTCCACTGAAGCCCAATCAGGGGTTACACACACTTCCCTCATGCACTCTGGCTGTGGTCTCGGAGTTCTACTTCCGACGCTTCCCTTCAAATGCAAAATGAAATCACATTAACGTGATTTTAAGCGGAGGACAGGTTGTAGCTGAAGACATGACCAAAACACTGCTTATATTATTGTTTTAGCTACATTTTATACAGTGTTTTGTCTCTCTTCTAGTTACGTTCCAGCCCTCTCGTGACTCACGCCTAGCTCTCACCTGGCCCCTGCTGTGACCTAGTGTTTGCCTCGCCCCACCACCCGTCCTCAATTTACCCCACCTCTAACCCGTCCCCAGCGCCGCCTCAACCCAACCTCCATCCAGATTCCCTTTTCCTCATAACTGTATATCATGGCAAATGGCGCGAGACTGTCTTAAAATACAAGATAAACGATTATTCTAATTAGATTAAAGAGGAAGTAATTAATCAAGTTTGTAAGGGGTAAATTACCTTAATTATACAGTGCTATACGTAACTGAGTAGGGAGGCGAGTGAGAGGCTGCGACGGTTACAAGGCTATGGGGAAAATATTGCCTGCGAGCGCACGCTCACGTGCCTGTGTAGACTCCTATTTGTGAGTGTTCGGCCGAACATCAGCTCTTGGCCCCCATCATTCTTTTGCTATCGATAGCTTATTGAATTATACGTATACTCATCCAGAGAGAGACTACCAGTCTCTGAGTTAATTCCAGTTTGGCCTGATCTTTCCCACAAGAGTGAAATAATTACTAAGTGATAAAGAGAAAATTCACTAATATTTACCAATACAATGCAGAGTACAAACATACAAACAAATACAACATACACATACACACACACACAGGCATGCATATATACACTAATGATCAGTAAGGGTCCAGTATACAGGATCTACCGATAATTAAAGAAACACTGACAACTGATTCTGTAAAGAGGTCTTTAAACTTCATTTCATTACATACATAACTTTTGTAATAAGTAAGATGTCATACAGTAAATCTAAATTGTACATAAATATACCATATCTTAATGAGTTGACGAGTTGAATTCAGACACAGCCAAACCACAAGCCGTCCAGATCTCAACACACTAGACAGAGCAGCCTAGCTTGGAGATATCAGACAAGTCCCAACTGTACGGATGGAAACAGTACAAATTATATTTATTTTACATAAATCCTCTTACTGCTGTACTATGAACAGCTAAAGTAATATATAATACAGAAAGATTGCATATTGATAGTACAGGCAATATAAATGAAAAACCAGGAAAAAGTATTTACCGAGAATTTTCAAGGTTGGCAGCAAATCTACATTCCAAAACATCAGTTTAATTTATGGTTGCACACTGTATTACACTTTATGTACTCGTAAGAGTTTGCAAGACATGCTTAACTGATAAATATCAATTTACTATTTAACAGTAAAAAATACACAATAGTAAATAAAGGCATACGAATAGAATGTAATAATTAACAAGATACATAGGGTGATAGCCGTCGCTGGTAATAATTTAGGCTCACGTGGGCCCCAAGGATTATATATGAACACTTCATTACAGGTTAACACACACACCATACACACAACACAATGGCTAGAGAATATACGTAATAATTCAATAAAATGTAGATTTTTCCTCCTTGGAAGCAATATCAGGATCAAGTGCAGCAAGGTGAGGAAATACATTGCTCGTTCCAGTGATTTGCTTTTTAATTTGGGACTTTGCAAACAAGGCAGTTTCTATATTCAACTCTCCTTCCTGAATCATTCGCTGAATCCCCAGTAAATCCGTTTCACGTTTAAATTTGTAGTGATTTTGGGTTCACTGAAAATGTTTTGGGGCGTTACGCACCTCTCCTCAAGTAATTTGAAAGGACTGATCTGCATAATGCACACCTTTTCTCGTATGCATAGAATATCTTAACTCCTTCACTTTGAAACTCCTTGTTCATTTTAGTTACAAAAGGTGGAAAATATCCTAGGTACTGAAAATATATTTTACAAATTGGATTCATCAATGCTGCACGAATATTCTGAGCAAACTCTAAATGGTCTTCCAAAGCAGCACTTTGGAAATATAAAACAAAAGCATTCTATAGCTCTAAAATCCCCTTGTACATCTTTTCTCAATCTTTGGCGCTTTTGTTTACATATATTAAACAGTTTACGAGCAACGAAACCTCCAGATCAAGTGTTATTATTGTTATAAACAGCCTCCTAGAGCTTCGGATCTCACAAACTGTTTAATCTATTTAAACAAAGCCGACAAATATCGAGGGATGATGTACAGGCTTGCAAGTACTTACGTAACTGCTGGATAAATCCAGGTCCTGTTCACCAAACTGTCTTGTGGAACAGAATAGATGTTCCGCGTTTGTGCAAAAGGTACCGAAATGGGACTTTATCCATAATGTGGGGCCACAATATCCCTAGCTTGAAATGATACAGTTTTTGAGAACGTTTATTCCATGATGAAGTGAAAAACGTTTGATGAGTACAGTCCTGCCATATCACTGAGTATTATATACCCAAGAATGCCTGGCTAGGGTGAGTCAGGTTAGGTTAAATTACAGTAGGATAAGTTCTGATATTTAAGGTTAGGCTACGGTAGATTAGTTGAGATTAAATTATCTTAATTAGGTTGGGGGGGGGGTTAAGTTAGGATATATTACGCTGTGTGAAGCTAGATTTTGAGAGGGGAAGTTAGGATATATTAGGTTATGTTAGATTAGTTTTGTTTAAGTTAAGTTACATTTGGTTAGGCAAGGTTAAACTAGTCTAAGTTCGGATATGCTTGGTTAGTTTGGGCTAGGCTACGTTAGCTTAGGGCAGGTTTGTAAAATTCGATGTAACCCAACATGGCACATGTAGCACCTCCCAACATAGCTCAAGAATCACCACTCAACATGACACATAGCACGACCAAACATGGCATATGTAGCATGTCTCAACACGAAACAAGAAACACCTCCCAACATAGTACATGAGGTACCTCCCAACATAGTACATGAGGTACCTCCCAACATAGTACATGAGGTACCTCCCAACATAGTACATGAGGTACCTCCCAACATAGTACATGAGGTACCTCCCAACATAGTACATGAGGTACCTCCCAACATAGTACATGTGGTACCTCCCAACATAGTACATGAGGTACCTCCCAACATAGTCCATGAGGTACCTCCCAACATGGCACAATCCTCAACACGATAAAAATAGCAAACGATAAACTGGAATATTCCCGAAATCTGGAACTTTTCTTGCTAACGCTTGAGAGGTGACTGGAATTTCAATTGGAATTTGGGATGAGGTTACAATTGCCGATTCCAACTGGACTGTGTCGTTCCGGATTCCAAGAAGTGGATAGATGCGCCTTGTGAGATGGAGGAGGCCCATGTGCCGAGCAGGATGGATAAGAGCGAGATGGATAGTCGAGGTCAGGTGCATAGATTTCAATATGATAAATTATATTTGTAATAAAGATGGACACAGGATGGAAAGTGTAGAAGGAGAGAAGGAGGGAGGAAAAATAGAGAAAAATGTTTTAATAACATAAGTGATGGGAACCTTTTGTATACGGTGATTGTCTCGTGGAGACTGTACTTGAGGCTAGTAGCGTGGTCCATAATCTCGCTGTCTCTCACCCCCTGGTCCGTACCCTTAGATCTGTACACTTCCACCCCCTGGTCCGTACCCTTAGATCTGTACACTTCCACCCCCTGGTCCGTACCCTTAGATCTGTACACTTCCACCCCCCTGGTCCAGGGAGGTGGATCTGTACACTTCCACCCCCTGGTCCGTACCCTTAGATCTGTACACTTCCACCCCCTGGTCCGTACCCTTAGATCTGTACACTTCCACCCCCTTGGTCCAGGGAGGTGGATCTGTACACTTCCACCCTCTGGCCCGTACCCTTAGATCTGTACATTTCCAACCCCTGGTCCGTACCCTCCCACCCCCCTGGTCCGTACCCTCCCACCCCCCTGGTCCGTACCCTCCCACCCCCCCTGGTCCGTACCCTCCCACCCCCCCCTGGTCCGTACCCTCCCACCCCCCCTGGTCCGTACCTCACTATCTACCAAGCCTGGAGGCCTTTACCCCAGGAAGGCTTTGAAGCGAAGCGATCAATACACAACACTAAGATAACCTTCTCTCCTGGATCAACACGCAAGAGTGAACTCCATTCAACTTTTTTCCCCCTTTCTTGGTCGCCCCTTTCCTCGTCTTTAGTCTTATCTACCCCGCTTCTCTCTCTTCACCACCTTTTACATTTGACCTTTCCTCTGATATATTCTTCACCCTTCTTTCTCTTTTCGTCTTTATAATTCATGGTTTTATTGCTTGCAGGTCGTGGACGGTGGCGGGGAGGTCTTCCCCTCACTGCTCCTGTGGGTCCGGGTCATCCTGATCCTGTCCGGGTCATGTTCCTGTCCTGCCGTCAGGATCATGACTGACGACGGGTACACCCTCTCACCTCCCGTCTACTGCACCTCTGCTTCACTTCCTTAACTTCATTTATATTTGAGTGTTTGTGTGTGACTTTGGAGAGTGAGTGTGAATTTGAAGGCTGGAAAGCACCTTCTCTTCCCATTCCATCCTTCCAAATCATCGTCCTCAATCTCTTAATCTATTCCTTCTTGATCGACCTCTCGAAGATTTCCCTTTTCACTGATCTCTCTCTCTCGCCTCCCATTTGGACTAGACCAGCTCCCGCCAGGTCCCTGGAAGCCGGCTTTGTTTTAACTGCCTGGAAACGGAGTTTCTTCGTATTATCCTCTTATTAAGCTTTTCTATAAATTCTTTCCTTACATTTATTTTAGGTTATATAACGCGACCTCATAACCATCAAACTAGCATCACCACAACGATCCATACAACTAGCACCACAGTCATCACCACAACCAGCACCACAGTCATCACCACAACTAGCACCACAGTCATCACCACAACCAGCACCATAACCTCGTGTTTCGATTCCACCAAAATCTGTGTCTAAAGTTCTCATTCCACAATACTACATGCAACCAGGCTACCTTCCTTCCCATATCTTCCCTTCTTGTTTCTTGCTCGCCCAACCTTCCCTAACCCAACCTTTCCTCCAGCAACCTTCCCTCCCGAAGCCTTCCCTCCCGCAACCTTCCCTCCCTCAACCTTCCCTCCCGCAACCTTCCCTCCCTCAACCTTCCCTCCCGCAACCTTCCCTCTCTCAACCTTCCCTCCCTCAACCTTCCGTCCCGCAACCTTCCCTCCCTCAACCTTCCCTCCCGCAACCTTCCCTCTCTCAACCTTCCCTCTCTCAACCTTCCCTCCTAACCTTCCCTCCCGCAACCTTCCCTTCCTCAACCTTCCCTCCCGCAACCTTCCCTCCCTCAACCTTCCCTCCCGAAGCCTTCCCTCCCGCAACCTTCCCTCCCGCAACCTTCCCTCCCGCAACCTTCCCTCCCGCAACCTTCCCTCCCAACCTTCCCTCCCGCAACCTTCCCTCCCAACCTTCCCTCCCGAAGCCTTCCCTCCCGCAACCTTCCCTCCCGCAACCTTCCCTCCCGCAACCTTCCCTCCCGCAACCTTCCCTCCCTCAACCTTCCCTCCCGCAACCTTCCCTCCCAACCTTCCCTCCCGAAGCCTTCCCTCCCGCAACCTTCCCTCCCGCAACCTTCCCTCCCGCAACCTTCCCTCCCGCAACCTTCCCTCCCGCAACCTTCCCTCCCGCAACCTTCCCTCCCTCCACCTTCGCTTCAACTGCTACATCCTCACTTTCTCTTTCTCATACTGAAATGAAAAGAGATCTTACCTTGAAGACAGGCGAATTCTGCTCTTTCTAAAGTGGTTTTTGCTTTTTCCAACGGCGTTTAAGGGTGGAGTGGTGATTAATACTGGCTTGCTGTCAGACGTCCTCCGGTGCTCCATCACTATTATCATCACCACCACCATCACCTCCAACACTACCATCACCATCACCATCACCTCCAACACGACCACCACCATCATCTCCAACACGACCATCACCACCACTTGCACCGTCATCACTACCTTCACCACCACCCCATCCACTGTCACCACTCCCCGCAGTAACACCACCAGCATCATGTGTAGGGCATGTGTACCTATTGTGTATTTTAGAACGCAGACGTAGGCTGACCAAAGACCAGACTGGTGTGGTGTCTATTGATATGGAGAGAGAACTTGTTTTTTGTAATGGATTTTGTATATAATGTTCCAATATCACACGTATGTGATTCAAGTATCTCTTTAATCTTGAGATACTACATATTATGATAATATACCTCACATTCACTACGGCGTAATATCTGGATTAATACTCATAAATAAACTTGAATAATCCCCCAGGAGATTATCTTGGGCGATTAATGAGTCATAACTCTAAAGTTTTGGCGATTTGAATTTCCATAAAGGGAGAGACGATCCCCTCTCCATCTCTCATACCTCCCACGCCCCCCAGCAGCACGGTCCCCCCCCCTTCACAACCACTGCCAAAGGGACCCCTAGTACCAGCACAGAGAACCACAATCTCACCGTAGATCACCCGGAGTGCAGTAGGTTAGAGTAGAAACACTGTGGGCGTTCATCTACCAGATGCAGCCTCACGTCTCATCGTCGTCTCGATCACAATGCTCGAAGCAGCACACCAAAAACCCATTAGGTACTAATCCCCACCCAGTACACACCTTACAAAACCAACACACAGTCGGGGCTTCCAATGAACTGCTATTGACAAGCAATGGGGAGACTAGGTACCCCTAATGACTCCTTCAAAACTTGATATGAATCTATACTTTGGCACTATGTCAGTGGAAAAAAAACGGGATTATGTTGATGAAGAGATTTACATAGGAGTTGAAAATTAAGTGCTGTATATATTTTATGAAAATGCAAAAATAAAATATGCAAATTCTTATCTAAGGGCAAGGGTCTTAAATTTGGGCTATGGAATAAAAGCCCTCCGTGATCTTCCCGGCACAGCCCAGACAGTTGACTACTGCTCGACCACCACCTTCCTCCAAGTTACACCTGGATCCTGCAGTCGAGAACCTGGCCCCTGCCACGGCTCTGACTCGGAAATTTCATGAAAATCTTCCTCCCGAAGATACTCAGGATCGGTCCTTATCGTATCTTGCTGTTCTGGGCTCCTTACGTTGGCACGATATGGTGCACATCGACATATCTCTCACTACTTGGGACTGGACTGACGTACATCCAATACCTATTTTGACAACTTGAGTGACAGTGGCGTCTCCTCGACCAATGACCGCCTCGCAGCTTGCCCTCATCAGTTACGTGACCCCAAGTGACATGTTGATTGGCAGGTTCCTGCAATCTCCCGGAAAATTATGTTGCATTCCTGTATCTGGGCTCCTTAGACTTAGCTTTTTCTTCTAGGTGCTAAAATTCTGCCAGGTTAACAACACTACTGACCGCCATGTTTGAAATGTACTGTTGTACATTTGTTATACAATTACTGTTGTACAGTAGCCCAGTGTTGTACAGTAGCCCCCTATTGTGCAGTAGCCCCCTGTTGTACAGTAGCCCCCCTGTTGAACAGTAGCCCCCCTGTTGTACAGTAGCCCCCTGTTGAACAGTAGCCCCCTGTTGTACAATAGCCCCCTGTTGTACAGTAGCCCCTGTTGAACAGTAGCCCCCTGTTGTACAATAGCCCCCTGTTGTACAGTAGCCCCCTGTTGTACAGTAGCCCCCTGTTGAACAGTAGCCCCTGTTGTACAGTAACCCCCTGTTGAACAGTAGCCCCCTGTTGAACAGTAGCCCCTGTTGTACAGGACGAAACTACCGTTCTTACTGGGGAGGGAAATTGGGTTTCGAAAATACGATTACTAGGTTAGTCTGTTTTTTATTTTTGTATCTGTGTTTTCTGACGTTCTCGCTTTCTCTTAAAGTCTATATTCCTTACTCTTTTTGCTTCTCCTCTCCCATTTCCTTTCTCGCCCCCTTACTCGATTTTCCTTTCTGTCTTGTTTATTCATTTTTCCCTCCTTTCCCCTTGCACCTTTACTCCCTCCCATCTTCCCCTCACTATTGTTCCCCCCAGGAATAACGCCCCCTAAATTACCACACACAATATGATCTTCAGGAACGCCCGGTTAAATAATTAAACTTGTATTTAATACTGTCACAAATAAGCCTGAAATGTGGTTAAAATACATTGAGAGGATGTATCTTGACAGCTGCGGACATAACACAAGGGAGAGTGAGCTGTAAAGACGGAGCATATGGTAAACATGTGTCCCGAGTTCCTTACTAGACAGTTGCCGACATATCGTGGGAAAATATCCACTGTTAATTAAAATAACGGCATATATAAATGTATAATTTTGATTTATAGGTTTAGACCACTGAACAATGGAAGCATGTGGCCCCCGCCTGCTCATAGTTCAAACCTCATGGTCGATAAGGTTATATATAAAACAGG
>NC_091159.1:42567867-42625367 GCF_040958095.1 Procambarus clarkii | reverse complement strand
CGTCTTCCTCCGGTTGCCGTCGCCATGGATGTTGAAGCTTCGGTGGGCCGTGGCCCTGTTTTGTCGCCGGTGGATGATGTCGCACCGGGTTATTGTGCGATATCACCAGACATCACATCACCAACGACCGCTCACAACACTTGACTGGCAAAGATTGCAGAGCATAGCAGACACGTCCGCCCCCCTCTGACGATCGAACGACGAAAAAAAATCAGTGTGACTGGTGGTCTACCAGCTAGATGTCTACATAAGTGGTGGTCTACCAGCCAGATGTCTACATAAGTGGTGCTCTACTGGCCAGCTGGCCATATGACTGGTGGTTGCCTGGCCAGCTGGCCATATGACTGGTGGTTGCCTGGCCAGCTGGCCATATGACTGGTGGTTGCCTGGCCAGCTGGCCATATGACTGGTGGTTGCCTGGCCAGCTGGCCATATGACTGGTGGTTGCCTGGCCAGCTGGCCATATGACTGGTGGTTGCCTGGCCAGCTGGCCATATGACTGGTGGTTGCCTGGCCAGCTGGCCATATGACTGGTGGTTGCCTGGCCAGCTGGCCATATGACTGGTGGTTGCCTGGCCAGCTGGCCATATGACTGGTGGTTGCCTGGCCAGCTGGCCATATGACTGGTGGTTGCCTGGCCAGCTGGCCATATGACTGGTGGTTGACCGGCCTGATGGCGACCTCTGCACCAACAAGCATTCTGATTGGTCAATTACTGCCTTAAATTGCTCTTCAACAAACGATGATTTTTTGGCAGTCCGGGAGGGGTACTTTTTGGAAAACAATTTTAAAATTTGTCTCGTTTTATTTTCTATATTTTTAATTTACACGTGTGTGTGTGTGTGTGTTTACTAGTTGTGTTTTTGCGGGGGTTGAGCTTTGCTCTTTCGGCCCGCCTCTCAACTGTCAATCAACTGTTTACTAACTAACTACTAACTTACTAACTACTTTTTTTTTTCCCACACCACACACACACACACACACCCCAGGAAGCAGCCCGTGACAGCTGACTAACTCCCAGGTACCTATTTACTGCTAGGTAACAGGGGCACTTAGGGTGAAAGAAACTTTGCCCATTTGTTTCTGCCTCGTGCGGGAATCGAACCCGCGCCCCAGAATTACGAGTCCTGCGCGCTATCCACCCCCTACGAGGCCCCTGTGTGTGTGTGTGTGTGTGTGTGTGTGTGTGTGTGTGTGTGTGTGTGTGTGTATGTGTATGTGTATGTGTATGTGTATGTGTGTGTGTGTGTGTGTGTGTGTGTGTGTGTGTGTGTGTGTGTGTGTTATTGATTGATATCTAAAGGGTTAAATCAATGATTCTAGCGCGAATCTTCTCTATATATCTTATTTGCCATAACATTTGGTAAGATGACACACAGAAATCCCAATTGCGTGATGCATCAAATAAACCATGTCGTAGCTCAGTCGATTAAGGCAGCGTCTGGGATGCTCTCGAACGCAGGTTCGAATCCGCGTCACGGCCTTCAGCCCGTCCTCCAAACAAAGATCCAAAAGTGATTCCATGCACCCGCCAAGCCCCCTGTTTGTGAATGAAAAACGGTTTACACACGACTCACAACTGCTGACGTTCGAACATATCCGGAACAAGTGCTTCACTGACGAATTTTGTTCGAATCACAACGCTATAAATGCTTCACCCACGTACTACAAATACAAATAATCGCCAACAGAACCTAAACACCTAACCTAACCTAACCTATGCCTATATATATGCACAATATGCCAATATATTATATTATTAATTTATATTTGAGAAAATTCCCGTTTTGAATGAACAGCATGTAAAAATTTATGAATGCGTCTGTGGGGTTGACCGCTGGATGTAATGGACTTGAGTCGAGGACGGGTTGCGGCCCTTGTGGATTTGTTCATTGGGTAAGATGATTGAAAAATGAACTCTCTAAAGTTCATTTTAGAATTTTTCTTTGGTCTGACGCATGTCGCTGAGCAGACCAACCTCCTGTTTTGGTAGTACTTACAGTAACGGTGAGGACCATAGTATATATATCGACGTACAACGAAATTATAACGTAGAAATCTAAACTATTGAGTTGGTAAAACTGGAAAACTATTTTTTGCTTGTGTTGCTTTGACCAACTAAACTAAACCTCCCTAGGCCTAATACACGATATCTGAGGCCTAATACAGTACATATGTGTGCTATACTATGGCTAGAAATATTTAAGTTTATGTTTTAGCTTCATTTATTTTAAAAGAATATGCTATATACTAGTCATACTAGTCAGTATACTACTATCTAAAAGATAAAACGTGCGAATTCTGACTATTGACGATGGTCACAATAGGTACTATCTTAACCAGGAGGATGGGTCGCGCTGAAGGACGCGTTTTGTTGAAGCTCTCTTCAGCATCTACAGAGACAAGAGGGAAGGCGGATACATAGTACATTGATGAATATTAAGACATATAAGATGTGGCACGGGCATAAATAGCCCGTAAAGTTATATAGTAGCTGTTGATGTTTTAGATTCAGCTACTCGGAACAAAAAGGTCCAAGTAGCGCGAACTATGGTGAGCCCGTAGTGGACATACCTGGCACAGGAGCGGGGCTGTAACTTACACATAGTAGCGGAGGGGGTTACGTTACATACGCTACGTAGAAAATGAGGTATGTGGTTATCTATCTTGAGATGATTTCGGGGCTTTTTAGTGTCCCCGCGTTCCGGTCCTCGACCAGGCCTCCACCCCCTAGGAAGCAGGCCGAGACAGTTGACTAACAACCAGGTACCTATTTTACTGCTAGGTAACAGGGGCATAGGGTGAAAGAAACTCTGCCCATTGTTTCTCGCCGGCGCCTGGGATCAAACCCAGAACCACGGGATCACAAGTCCAGCATGCTGTCCGCTCGGCCGACCGGCTCCCTCTGTGTGTGTGACCGGCTCAAGTGTGTGTGTGAAAGTTCTGTTTTGGTTTCGATGATAATCAGGTTTACGTAAGTGAATGATGGCTGTTGATGTCTGCATGAGTGTTGGATATGTATTGCCTCAGCTGTGTCTCATATTCATTTGTTACTGTGTCTGTCGATTATTTTGGTGTTTGTCAGGGAGAGTCTGACCAAACAACACAAATAATTACATTCTCATATCAATCATTTTAATGTTAATACGTAGACAATTTTGAAACTCATATATATTTGACTAAATCACAAGAAATTGACGAACTATATATATCATTATTACTAATAAAAATTCGTTAATAAAAATAATATAAAAAATAATAAAAATAGTAAAAATATCCTGCCTTTCCTATAACTATAACCCTTTGGTCCAGCCCACAGCTCCCCTACCCAAACCAAACCCTCCCCCCCCGCCCCCCCCCCCACCAAGCCCCAACACCTCCCCAACCCCCCCACCAATCCCTACACCAGCCCTAACCTCCCCCCCCCCCGTCAACCACCCACTTAAAAACCAGTTTGAGGGGTGAGTGCGCGGGTAAATTAGTGCTTGTGTGGAGGACCGAGCACATCATAACGTTTGGGGCCAGACCATGCTTCTCCCTCGCCTCTCTCTCCACGTGAAATATTTCCTGTCATATTCTCTTTTAGTCGCTGTGTCGCACACCGTGAATTGTTATATATATATATATATATATATATATATATATATATATATATATATATATATATATATATATATATATATATATATATATATATATATATATAATATAATCTTGAATCATAGTGCGTTTATTCCCGGATGAACATTAATATCCCGAGTTTACGATCACTTCCCGGAGTCAAGAGAGACGCTCACGAACCAGCTAGTGACTTAGCGCGTTCGCCTGCACCAATCCGGATGCGTCTTCTGCAGTCCGGATGCTCCCTCTAAAACCCGTCGTATTTTAGATGAAAAGCTTAAATTTACAAATGTTTAATTCTTAGTGAGACCGTGTATATACTTCATAGCTTTATTTGGTATACACATGCGCATATATCTGTATATAATAAGTATACACTTGTTTCTCTTGTGTGATTGTAGAGAGGGAGAGAGAGGAGGAGAGAAAAAGAGAGAGAAGGGAAAGGGACTAGAAAAAGGGATAGGAAGGGAGGGAAGGAGAGAGGTAGGGTGGGATAGGTAGGGTGGGATAGGTGTGGAGGGGACTATCCAAGCGTCTGTAAACATTGTTATACACCATGTTATCCTAGCATACTCAAGGGATCAATTCAGTAACTGTTCATATCTCCCCGACCTTCCAATTCGCTATCGCTGGCAGAGTGGGTAGAGAACTGGAGCTTCCATCCGGGCAGTTCAGGTTCGAATACATGTCCCAACACACCTTGCTGGGACATGTTTCCTTACAACTCATGCTACCTTCCCGTAGAAATTAACAGGTATCTGTGAGCTATGCAACATTCATCTATACTTTCCACACAGTGTTGCATCTTCTTCCTGTATCTTCCACACGACAGAAATTAAAAAAACAAAAAAGCAGAAAAACAGAGGAAAAGGTTCAACAGAAATTGCGAGAGAGCCAGAGACTAAAAGACACAAAAATGGAATCATTATTGGAAGAGGCCAAACCCCCAAACATACCAGCGATACTGCGAGAAACAATTACACGGCAGTGAGGAGAGGGGCAGAAATAAATTTTGAAAAAGGGATAGTGGACAAATGTAAAACAGAACCAGGCCTATTCTATAAATTCATAAACAACAAATTGCAGGTAAAGGAGAATATCCAGAGGTTGATAATGGGAAGCAGATTTACGTAAAATGAAAAGGAAATGTGTGAAACATTAAACGAAAAGTTCCAAAGTGTGTTTGTATAAAATTAAATCTTCAGGGAACCAGACACAATAAGAACTCCAGAAAACAACATAGAGCACATAGAGGTGTCTAGAGACGACGTGGAAAAAATGCTCAAGGAGCTAAATAAGAACAAAGCAGTTGGTCCAGATGGAGTTTCATCATGGGTTCTGAGAGAATGTGCACCTGAGCACAGCATTCCACTTCAACTGATTTTTCAGGCATCCCTATTTACAGGAGTCGTAGCAGATATGTGGAAACAAGCTAACATAGTTCCAGTCTACAAAAGTGGCAGCAGGGAAGACCCCCTCAGTTATAGACCTGTATCATTGGCAAGTGTAATAGTCAAAATATTGGAAAAAATAATTAAAACTAAATGGGTAGAACACCCGGAGAAAAAGATATAATATCAGACCGTCAGTATGGTTTTCGATCTGGGAGATCCTGTGTATCAAATTTACTCAGTTTCTATGATCGAGCCACAGAGATTTTACAGGAAAGAGATGGTTGGGTTGATTGCATCTATCTGGACCTAAAAAAGGCTTTTGACAGAGTTCCCCATAAGAGGTTGTTCTGGAAACTGAAACATATTGGAGAGGTGACAGGTAAGCTTCTAACATGGATGAAAAATTTTCTGATAGAAAAATGAGGGCAGTAATCAGAGACTGGAAAAATGTCACAAGTGGAGTAAGTACCACAGGGTTCAGTTCTTGCACAGGTAATGTTCATTGTCTACATAAACGATCTACCAGTGGGGATACAGAATTATATGAACATGTTTGCTGATGATGCTAAGATAATAGGGAAGATAAGAAACTTAAATGATTGTCATGCCCTTCAAGAAGACGTGGACAGAATAAGTATATGGAGCACCACTTGGCAAATGGAATTTAATGTTAATAAATGCCATGTTATGGAATGTGGAATAGGAGAACATAGACCCCACACAACCTATAAATTATGTGAGAAATCTTTAAAGAATTCTGATAAAGAAAGAGATCTAAGGGTGGTTCAATATAAGAAAACCTGTCACCTGAAGAACAGATTAAGAACGTTGTGCGAGGAGCCTATGCTACACTTTCTAACTTCAGAATTGCTTTTAAATACATGGATGGCGATATACTAAAGAAATTGTTCACGACTTTTGTTATGTCAAAGCTAGAATATGCAGCGGTTGTGTGGTGCCCATATCTTAAGAAGCACATCAACAAACTGGAAAAGGTGCAAAGACATGCTACTAAGTGGCTCCCAGAACTGAAGGGCAAGAGCTACGAGGAGAGGTTAGAGGTATTAAATATGCCAAAACTAGAAGACAGAAGAAAAAGAGGTGATATGATCACTACATACAAAATAGTAACAGGAATTGATAAAATCGATAGGGAAGATTTCCTGAGACCTGAAACTTTAAAAACAAAAGGTCATAGATTTAAACTAGCTAAACACAGATGCCGAAGACACATAAGAAAATTCACTTTCGCAAACAGAGTGGTAGACGGTTGGAACAAGTTAGGTGAGAAGGTGGTGGAGGCCAAGACCGTCAGTAGTTTCAAAGCGTTATATGACAAAGAGTGCTGGGAAGACGGGACACCACGAGCGTAGCTCTCATCCTGTAACTACACTTAGGTAATTACACTTAGGTAATTACACTTAGGTGTTGCCTAAGTGTTGCACAGTGTTGCCACTTTCTCCTGTATCTTCCACACAGTGTTGCCACTTTCTCCTGTATCTTCCACACAGTGTTGCCACTTTCTCCTGTATCTTCCACACAGTGTTGCCACTTTCTCCTGTATCTTCCACACAGTGTTGCCACTTTCTCCTGTATCTTCCACACAGTGTTGCCACTTTCTCCTGTATCTTCCACACAGTGTTGCCACTTTCTCCTGTATCTTCCACACAGTGTTGCCACTTTCTCCTGTATCTTCCACACAGTGTTGCCACTTTCTCCTGTATCTTCCACACAGTGTTGCCACTTTCTCCTGTATCTTCCACACAGTGTTGCCACATTGTCCTGCTCATCCCCTCTCATTAATGAAGTTATCAACTATTCTGAATTATTAATAGCTTTAATGATGTGATTTATAGCAGGCTTCTAGGGTCGTCTCCATCAACTGACACGCTCGTTACGGGACTTAATTAGCCATTCTCTTCGTGACGTCAGAGTTAGCCAGTTCCTAATTGGTATGACTCTTGATGTGGACCTGACCTTCCTATATGGGACCTGGAACATCTCAGGGCCTTGACCTGACCTTCCTGTAAGGGACCGGGAGCTCTTCAGAGCTATGAACTTCAAGTATGGGGTCGGGGAATGTCTCAGGGTAATGACTTTTCGGGACCTGGTGGTCCTAGGGGGTCATGACCTTCTAGTACGGGACCTGATGGTCCTAGGGGTCATGACCTTCTAGTACGGGACCTGGTGGTCCTAGGGGTCATGACCTTCTAGTACGGGACCTGGTGGTCCTAGGGGTCATGACCTTCTAGTACGGTACCTGGTGGTCTTAGGGGTCATGACCTTCTAGTACGGGACCTGGTGGTCCTAGGGGTTATGACCTTCTAGTACGGTACCTGGTGGTCCTAGGGGTCATGACCTTCCAGTACGGGACCTGGTGGTCCTAGGGGTCATGACCTTCTAGTACGGTACCTGGTGGTCCTAGGGGTCATGACCTTCCAGTACGGGACCTGGTGGTCCTAGGGGTCATGACCTTCCAGTACGGGACCTGGATAACCTGAGGGGGAATGATGTCACTTCAATGTGCACGTTGTGTTGCCAGAACACCCCGCAGGATAATCACGTGACACACCCGTCCTGCCCCCCCCCACACCTGCTGGCTGGGTGTGGGCGGCACCTACACCCTGGCCCACCCTGCCCTCCCCTACACCCATCATGGACCACACCCACCCTGCATGTCTCGCCCACAACAGCACCTCCTCCATTGTGGAAGCCACCAGCTGGTGTCATCAATGAAGGAGCGGGTTCCGTGGCCCACAAGGCGAGTCCTGTTACATTATTGTGAAGGAGGTCGGCCAGTGCGTCCCTGTCTCCCCCCGTCCTTCATACTGTATTGGGACGGGGAGGCCAGGGGACAGGGAGGAGAAGAGGGGGACGAAGGGAAGGGATGGGTGACAGAGGGAGAGGAAGTGTAAAGTGAGAAACAGTTAATTAGAGACATCCCAGAAGCCATGTTCCGTCCCCACCTCTGATACCACCTGCACCCCCTACCGTAGGTCCCTACTGCAAGGGACCACTGACATGCAAGTATTAGAGAAACTTGCAGTTATGTACTTGCATAATAGACAAAACTCAGGATGTAAGAAGATTACAAATTCTTGATGCCATTGATATAAAAGTCCAACAACCCACCATAGGTACCCAAATACTGGAGCTATTCACTCTTCCCAACATATATATATATATATATATATATATATATATATATATATATATATATATATATATATATATATATATATATATATATATATATATATATATATATACACAACAATACACAACTACACAATACACAACTATATTCTACATACATACATAACTATACAACTATAACTATAACTATACAACTATATTCTACATATACATACACACAATACACAACTATATTCTACCCACCTCAAGACTCCGCTCCAATATAGAATCATCAAGAAATATGGACCAATAGGCTTTCTACAATCACTTCTATTCAATACCTATTGTTTCATGTTCTGGCTTGTGTTGATGAAATTAATACCTTATTAAATACCACCTCACTCCATCCACCTCACTCAAATGTAGATATAAACAAAATCGGAGATGTTCTATTCTATTCAGTAAGTTCTATTCAGTTGTGTATATATTAACTAAAGTCTTTGAAAATGTAATAAGTTTTACGAAACGCGCTCAAGTGTCGCGTCAGACTAGAAATAAAAATGAATTTTGGAGAATTGATTTTTGAATTACCTCCAACAGTGAAAAGAAATGTACGAAAGATTGAGAAAATTCGTGTTAGAATTATTAATCTTACTTTTTCGGTCATATTTAATAATATATGTCTACAGGAAAGACTGCTACCAAAATATACAAATATATATATATATATATATATATATATATATATATATATATATATATATATATATATATATATATATATATATATATATATATATATATATATAAATGTGTGCGTACTCATATCAGATTCGTACACACTGGGGTCACATGTACATAGAGCGAGTCACACGGAGACTAACACGTCGGTTTTCAGATCACTTGTCATGCCTGGGATGCACTGTGACCTCACATGACCTATTCAGCATCACATGTGGCCGTGACCTGCGTCACATGAGGCCTCCCCAAGCACACACCACTGCTCAGCACACATCATTGTTGAGCATGCACCATTGCTCAGCACACAGTATAGCTTAGTACACAACACTGTTGAGCACATATCATAACTCAACACACAGGACCGCTCAACATAGAGCATTGTTTAGCACGTCAGTACTGCTTAGCATAAACCACTGTGCAGCACTCCCACTTAATAACAAAGAACTGATCGGTGCACAGCATGACTCAGCTCACAGAAATGCTCAGCACGTAAAAATTGCCCAACATTCAGAACCGTAAAATAGTCCTACAAATTAGAGGTATTATTAGGCAACATCGCCGTGACAAGGTAACTGAGGAAAGGAGGATAGAAGCACAAATCAGTGAATCTGTACGATGGTACAACATGGTTGCAGCTGGCAATGCCAATCATTATGCACGAAGAGGAGGTGGCCACGGGAGAGAATCAGTAATAGCAAGAATCCGTCTTGGATATAAATATCCATGGAGATTCGGAATGGAAACAACAGTTGAGCAGCAGAGTTGCAGAATCTGTGATGAGAATGACGTCGAATGACCACTGCCTGAGAGAATGTGAACATCTAAGAGTCATTAAAAATATATGTAGTGTAGCACATTGTTTGAGTTAGGAAAATACTATTTGTCAAATATAGATATTGTTCTTAAAAGATTCACTCATTTTGCACCCGTAAGATAACGTAAGCCTCTAAGGGTTGACCCACAGGTTTAATCTTCTTGTTTGATAAGCTGTTCACTTGAGACAGTTAAGCAAGTCTCAGATGTGTCTGGGTACAGGTGACAGGATGAACAACCCTGCGGGTTTTCTTCCTATTGGGGAGTGTTGTTCTCAATAGGAACATGCTGCTATGGCGGTGTGTCCACTCACGGGATGAGTTGCGCTGCCCAATAAACTCGCCCCTCGGGGCATATTTAAAAACTGACTCACAGCCGTTCATTATATAGCACTGCTCAACACACAACATCGCTCTGCACATCACGGTGCTCAAGTGTTCCTGAGCCTAGAGTTAGAGTACCTAAACGCCCTTAGCAATACGTTTCCACCTCGCAATCGAAGGACCAGGTTACGTACGTACAAGGTTACGTACAAGCGGTGGTTACGTACACCCATTGAGGTGTATACCAATAATGCCGTGGGCGGTGTGGTTGAGCGTTTCAGAAGACTGGGTGGCGTCCTTGGCATTAGAGGCGCCATCGCCACCCATCAGCGCGGGCGTTCCAACAATGGCCCGGCGTCACAAACATGTCTGCCGCCTCCTCGCCACCCGGAATTAGTTTCCATTGTGTTCCACGCTCCCCGAGGAAATGTTAAGAATTATGAAAGATATATTAAAAAAAAGAAGAAAACAAGTTGGAAGAGGTATCATTGACAGTTTGTGTTTTGAGACGTTGGTGATGGATTATTACAGAGCGGAATGAATACCAAGAAATATTTACACTTATAAAGAGAGGGGGAATCATTCTGAGGTTCGCTCAGGAGTCGTGAAATTAAGTAAACCTGCCTCTAGTTTGTCAGTGTACATCCCTACTCCTTCCTGTGTGGGGTGGGAGATTTAGAGTAAATGTAGATGAGGTAGAGCAAGGCGATTTGTACAGTGTGGGCGTTTTAATGAATAAAGTAATGTTAAAGGGCATCTGTGTGTTTGGTTACTCCAGGTAGAGTAGGCTATCGAACTTTTAGAAACAATTTCATTATTAAAATTTTAGGAGCAAAGTTCCCTGGGGAGCCGGGTCTTGTCTAACTCTTACTGGGAAAGAGTACCATTTAACACACACATATCTGAGCCCCATTGGTAACCAAGTTGCAGCCTAAAAAGCAATAAAACCCCAATTATAACACAGCCACGTGTAATTACCCCCACACATTCATGTAAATCACACACTTATAAAGTTCCAGTTAGAAAGCAGATGCGTATCCTGGATCCTTCCATATTAAGGGATACCGTTGGCTCAGTGGGTAAAGCTGCTGTTTGTATGGTTTGCGGTTCGAGGCTCCGATGGTCCAGGTGAATGAACGGAGCCTCTTTCAGAAAGAAGACAAAGAGTCACCGCAAGAGGAGAGCTACCACAATGGTAGCACCCACAACTTAAAGAAACAAAATAAAATTAGAAAGGGTCCAAAAATATGCAACAAGGCTCGTTACTGAGCTAAAGAGACTGAGATATGAAGACAGACTGAGGGAACTGAACTTCCCTACACTTGAGGAAAGAAGGAATAGGGCAGATGTGATAACGACGAACACTACATTAAGGGTGATTGGCAATGATTAAGGATCAATGACATTGATCCTTCCTTAATTGTAAACATTGTAAACAATGTTACAATTAAGGAACCGATTGATTGATGAAGATTAAGCCACCCAAGAGGTGGCACGGGCATAAGTAGCCTGTGAATTAAGAAACTGTACAACGAGAGGACATAATTGGAAGCTGGAAACACAGATGAGCCGCAGGGATGTCAGGAAGAACTTTGCCAGTCTCAGAGTCGTAAATGAATGGAGCGGACTAGATAAGGAAGTTATCGAAGCCAGTTCAATACACAACTTTAAATTAAAATAAGATAAGATAAGAGTAGCAAGTGAAAAGAGTCACTGCACTGAATGGTCAAAAGGCGGGGCTTTAGAGCAGATGCTCAACTCTGCAAGCACAACTAGTTGAGTACATACTGACTCTCACAAGTTTGCTCTCACAAGTTAACTCTGACAAACATACTCTCACGTGAATTGAGCACTATATCCACTATGTTTACAAAGTTAATTTACAGGAACACGAGCAAATAATAAGTACAAATATTATGATAAATATATTTACAAACGCATATGCATCAATTTTAACAATATGTAAATATATTTTATGTTCAGCTCCATTTATTATGTTTTAATATGCCTTTGCCATAAAAATATAATTTCATATGTATTATGTGTTTTTCATGTGTGTAAAGTGTGTTTACGAAAATGTTAATTTGCATTTGTAGTCTATGGCAACTATTTAAATATATTCGGTTAATACTTGTGTGTGTGTGTGTGTGTGTGTGTGTGTGTGTGTGTGTGTGTGTGTGTGTGTGTGTGTGTGTGTGTGTGTGTGTGTGTGTGTGTACTCACCTAGTTGTACTCACCTAGTTGTGTTTGCGGGGGTTGAGCTCTGGCTCTTTGGTCCCGCCTCTCAACCGTCAATCAACAGGTGTACAGATTCCTGAGCCTATCGGGCTCTGTCATATCTACACTTGAAACTGTGTATGGAGTGAGCCTCCACCACATCACCCCCTAATGCATTCCATTTGTCAACCACTCTGACACTAAAAAAGTTCCTTCTAATATCTCTGTGGCTCATTTGGACACTCAGTTTCCACCTGTGTCCCCTTGTGCGTGTTCCCCTTGTGTTAAATAGACTGTCTTTATCTACCCTATCAATCCCCTTCAGAATCTTGAATGTGGTGATCATGTCCCCCCTAACTCTTCTGTCTTCCAGCGAAGTGAGGTTTAATTCCCGTAGTCTCTCCTCGTAGCTCATACCTCTCAGCTCGGGTACTAGTCTGGTGGCAAACCTTTGAACCTTTTCCAGTTTAGTCTTATCCTTGACTAGATATGGACTCCATGCTGGGGCTGCATACTCCAGGATTGGCCTGACATATGTGGTATACAAAGTTCTGAATGATTCTTTACACAAGTTTCTGAATGCCGTTCGTATGTTGGCCAGCCTGGCATATGCCGCTGATGTTATCCGCTTGATATGTGCTGCAGGAGACAGGTCTGGCGTGATATCAACCCCCAAGTCTTTTTCCTTCTCTGACTCCTGAAGAATTTCCTCTCCCAGATGATACCTTGTATCTGGCCTCCTGCTCCCTACACCTATCTTCATTACATTACATTTGGTTGGGTTAAACTCTAACAACCATTTGTTCGACCATTCCTTCAGCTTGTCTAGGTCTTCTTGAAGCCTCAAACAGTCCTCTTCTGTTTTAATCCTTCTCATAATTTTAGCATCGTCCGCAAACATTGAGAGAAATGAATCGATACCCTCCGGGAGATCATTTACATATATCAGAAACAAGATAGGACCGAGTACAGAGCCCTGTGGGACTCCACTGGTTGGTCACTGTGTGTGTGTGTGTGTGTGTGTGTACATATGGATTGTGTGCAAATTTGCATTTGTGTGGTGTATGTTTTAAGTTTGCGATGTGGTCATCCAGTGATGATATGTGTGTGTGAACCATATCTTTTATAGGAAGTAGTCACCAAGTTGAGCCTCAGCTCTTGGGTCCAGCTTATCAGCCTTCGCAAATGTCAACATGTATGGAGACATAGAGGAGTAAGTTTACTCATGCCTATCACAGGAGTTGATACACCGGCGCTGGCATCTTAAGGTGAATTGACGAGACTCGTGAGGCTTGACTGAAACTCTCAACTGTATATGAAGATGCGGGTTACACTCTCTGTGTAATATGTCCCTTGTGTGTCTTGTGAGCTTGCAGCCCTTATGTCTAGTTCCCGCACCTCCTGTTGATGAATGACGTATACTTTACACATTCTCAGCTGATCATGTTTCGAGCTGTGGTCTGCTCACTTCCTGTGTTCGAACACCATCTCTCAGAAGCTGGTGTTCGAAACCCAAGCAAGTACTCCAAATGGAACAAATTACCAGCAGAACCAAGACGCCGAACATAACCTTCACTAGGCTTTATTATACACAAAACTATATTTTATAACACTATTATTTTAGAAATGAATAAATGCCGTTTATGATTATCACACAAAGTGATCAGATTGAAGGGAACTGTCAGGAGAAAGAGCCAAGCCATAACGATTATATAGCACTTGAAAGGGATCAGGATAAGGATTTGGGATAGGACGGTAACTAATTGGCAAGAGGAACACAAAGTTTCAAGTTGTTGGTTGTTCAGTAAGACTTGGAGTAGTTTGTGGACTACCCATGTTAAACCGTCTATCAAAAGGGAACAAATGCCACTCATCCACCACCAACCAATTAGTTGGGCTTCTGGTCAGTAATGGGACGTAATGGGGAAATAGGAGTGCTTGAGTTTCTGTTAAAATAATTTAACCAGAAATTAGCTATATTTGTCGAGTGTTGTTTTTAAGAGAAAGAGAGAGAGAGAGAGAGAGAGAGAGAGAGAGAGAGAGAGAGAGAGAGAGAGAGAGAGAGAGAGAGAGAGAGAGAGAGAGAGAGAGAGAGAGAGAGAGAGACAGAGAGAGAGAGAGAGAGAGAGAGAGAGAGAGAGAGAGAGAGAGAGAGAGAGAGAGAGAGAGAGAGAGAGAGAGAGAGAGAGAGAGACAGAGAGAGAGAGAGAGAGAGAGAGAGAGAGAGAGAGAGAGAGAGAGAGAGAGAGAGAGAGAGAGAGAGAGAGAGAGAGAGAGAGAGAGAGAGAGAGAGTGAGAGAGAGAGAGAGAGAGAGAGAGAGAGAGAGAGAGAGAGAGAGAGAGAGAGAGAGAGAGAGAGAGAGAGAGAGAGAGAGAGAGAGAGAGAGAGAGAGAGAGAGAGAGAGAGAGAGAGAGAGAGAGAGAGAGAGAGAGAGAGAGAGAGAGAGAATTTTATGTGTTTGTTTTAACAACTATTCTGGATTTGCTATCAAGTTTTCGCTAATGGAGTTGGCTGTGGTTTTCCCTCCCTTCCCTCTCTAGTGTGCCCTGTTGCCCTCTCCCTCTCTCTCTCCCTCCCACTCTTTCTCTCACTCTGTATCCCTCTCTCACACACACACATACATTCTCTCTTTCTCATACACACACTCTTTCTCTCTCTCTATCACATACACACTATCTTGATGTATTTTTATCTCTCACATACGCAATCTATCTCTCACACACGTTTTTATTATTTATTACAAAGCGATCTGTCGATCGCTTTGTTTACAAGAAACCCATTCCCTCCCATGCAGGTGATGACTGCGCCCTCGCATGACTAACTATCCTGTGTGATGGGGATTTTTAGCAGCACGTAGCTAGTTTTTTGACACACACTCACTACTCCCCTTCATATAGTCTAGGGCAGCTGTACAAATACAGGTGTACCTAAATGTGTTAAAAATAATAAGTGTCTGCAGGTGTTAGGTCCTCAAACCCGTAAGTCATCACTACACTTAACACAAATGATATTTGACTTATTATTCGACTCGGCTTATGAAAAAAGCCAGTTGTGTGGAAACATGACTCGTTGGATTTATTAATTTATATTAATGTATATAGTAATATATTTCTTAGGTTAATTTATTTATTTCGATAGTGGACTGTATGTTTAAAGTGGACTGTATGATTTAAATTCCCACAAATCGTTTCCTACGCATTCTGGGGGTTTATTTAATTTTATATATAGTCTCAATCAAAATTATTGATTAGTAGACATTCACTACAATATTAGACTACATATATTAGTAATTAAAATTAAATACATCTTATCTATATGGTTGTTATGGCCTAGAGCCCTAGACAACCAGGTATGAACACGCCAATACTCCTCGTGGATGAGATTGGCTTCAACTCATGTTACTCGTTGCACTTGAGTTGCTAATTCTTCTTCCCCCTTCAGTTACATCTGTCAAAGGACATACACACAATAATAATCGTAACCTATATATGACAGCTATATCAGGGGAAATAATACAATTTATTAATGAAAGAGATGAGGCTATTGCTCACCCTGTTTTGGTTGCTCGCCTAGTGTCCTAACCCGTACACCCTAATCCATCTAACTTTACTAGCCAGGAATGAATAGAAAACAGGTTTCCGTGGTAAACACTTCCCTGATTGTGGACGAAGATAGTTGATAATAGCACTTTACATCCCATAACACTATGTCTTGAGGAAATTTTGTGGAGCCTCTTTTCTCCATGCGAGACTTGTTGTTGAAAATAATAAGATTAATTTCTTATTAATTAATAAATTAATGTATTAATTCTTCTCCACTGACGCATCCGGCATCTTGTCCAGATGCGTTTTATCAAGAAGTGGAAGAGGGCCTACATTTAATCTATTTTAGTACTGATAATTAAGTTAGTTCAAGGGAAATGTTTTTATGACGTTTACAGTCCAATATTAAGAGAAATTCCCATTAATATAGCTGGTGAATTTAATAGCGACATATGGCAATTATCTCCTTATTTTCTTCCGAGGAAATTTCCACCGGAGTTACGTTTTCTATGAATGATTTGTTAGAACAAACGGAAGCTATTATCTGCCTATAGTATTAATGTTAGTAAAGGGTGTCTGTTTTTCTGACACCAGTATTTACATGTCTCAAATATAGGCAATTGTCTTTCTTGCTTATCTCATGATCAAATGCCGCGACGTTTGCTACAGTACTGTAATTACATCACTAACTTTACTCTGTGTATCTACAGTCACGAACAAAACCTCCGGGGATTGGACTGGGAACTGCGCACAGTTTGCCTCCGGGTAATCCACTGGGGACAGTTTTCACTCGCCTTTCCACTGGCCGGCCATATGTCACTGCTGAGTTCATCACCATTTGTGACTGGTGCGTTGTTTCAGTGATGAAGTGTGTCTCTGGTGAAAGCGGTGACCATGTATCACTGTCGTTGTTATTTACAAGTATGATTCACTCCGCCAAACGCCAATAGATCTTCGTCTGCAACACCAGTCGCTGAACGGTCTGGCGATATTGTAGCCTAGCGCGCTCTTTCTTACTGCTCTTCTCTCATTTTTCATCCATTATTTGTCCTCAGATCACTCGGAATGATGTTGAAATTGAGCGGCTCTCAAAGTAATGGTAGTCAACATTATTGCTTACTGCTTATAACGAATAATTCATTGCTACATAAGGTGCATTATAATCATCCGAGGAAAATTAATGTGAGCTAGGACTGGGCTGGGCGGGCGACCCGCTATCCTACCACACATTCTTACCTACCGTTGGTAGGAGTCATGGGTAGAATGTTAATCTTACGTTAATTCATCAAATATCTGTTCATTAAAACCAAAAATTTTACGCGAAGGAAATTGGTTAGCAGTTATTAACAAACATAACTCATTAGGTGTCCTGACATCAACATGACATCACAAGGTCGCCTGTGTTTGTCAACAAATTATGATATCGCTCAGTAAACACAGAAATTCATCACAAAACGGTAACATATATATAACCTCCAGATCTACATGCTTTCTAAAGGAGAGCATACATAATATATAAGAATTATATGTATTTGTATGTATTAGTTTCCACCTGTAAAACTCATGTGATTAAGCAGACGACCCGTTACCAGCCACGTCTCTGTGATGGAGTCTCCATGTACGATACTAAGTCATCTACACAACTTTACTTCTCACTTGAATTTAACACTCAAGTCTAACAACCTAAGATAAGATTGTGAACACGAATCCCAAATTATTGGTGAGTACGCCATTATAGTTGTGACTTGGGGGTCGTGAAGTCGCTTAGCGTCGTGAACACGCTGGTATCCTAGTGCGTTTGGCAGCATTATTTCTCACGTACCTTGTCAAGGACAATTTTTCATAAATTCCCACTCCAAATATGGTAATTGAGGGCTCTACTGTATATCAGAATCTTTTTGTCTAGTCTCATGACAGGACGATATATCTAGTGCCTCGCTGAGATGATGTTATTATCATTATTATAATAATGATATTATAATAATGATAATAATGCGAAAGACTTGGTGTAAATTCCTTACATAAATTTCACAAATACACAAGTGTGGGTATTTATCCAATATAATTACTATTCTTATTCTTATAACTGTTACAATAATAATAATATTAATACTAGCAATAATAATTATTATTATTATTGTTTTTGTTATTCTTGGCATAAATAATAATGGAAGAGAGAATGAATAGTGGATATGCAGACCTCGTCTTTGTCATCACGTCTTACTGCACCTTGTTGAGCCCCCACTCTCCTTCCAGAACCCCGTTCCTTGCCATAGTCACCTTCCAACATCCTTTTGTTGCTCTGGTGGTGGTTATCTCCCAGGACCACCTTCTAGTACTACCTGCACCCGTTCCTTGCCGCCCTGGTCGTACTCACCTTCCAGGACCACCTTCCAGTACTACCTGCACCCGTTCCTTGCCGCCCTGGTCGTACTCACTTTCCAGGACCACTTTCCAGTACTACCTGCACCCGTTCCTTGCCGCCCTGGTCGTACTCACCTTCCAGGACCACCTTCCAGTACTACCTGCACCCGTTCCTTGCCGCCCTGGTCGCACGTACCTTCCAAGACCACCTTCCAGTACCACCTGCACCCGTTCCTTGCCGCCCTGGTCGTACTCACTTTCCAGGACCACCTTCCAGTACTACCTGCACCCGTTCCTTGCCGCCCTGGTCGTACTCACCTTCCAGGACCACCTTCCAGTACCACCTGCACCCGTTCCTTGCTCTGCTGTGCTATGTCATAGAGGTTATTGCATATGAGCCTTAATGGTGCCAAGCTGGTGTTTACACAGCTGGAGGATGATGCCTGAGGCTTGGGTCGGCACTCGTCTTGAATATCTCTTCTGCCGTCAATCTCCTGGTTTTAGAAATGAATTTACGTCGCCTTTGTACCGTTTGCAAGCGTAAATCTGATCGCCGTCAGCATCTCAACGTTCGATAATATTTGCACAAGTTTAGATATCTTGAAATTGATGTTGTGGAGTTATGGGGGGGATGGTGCAGCGAAGCTGGAGTGTTGCGAGGCAGAGAGAGGACAGTGTATGATGACTCTGCTTGCTCCAACACCCCAGCAGGAACCTGTAGTTCAATGCGTGTGCTCCCTTTACCATATTAATCGACACGCTTTCGTATACTTATATTTTATGCCAGGTTTAAATCGACGAATTCTCACACAGTACAAATATATATGCAATTCAATTTTGAAATGAAAATTCTATCCCTTTTCCGAAATGCCAACTGGTGAGGCTCCCACATAAAGTGCAGAATTCGCAGTGATACTGTAGGAGGAGAGGACTCGACAGCCTCCGCGACCTGGGACAAACTTGAGCAAAGTGTAGTAAACTTTCCCGGACTGGTGGGGCGCGTTCCTCCCCCCTGAGGAGGCCCCTCTCACCAGCCTGGGCCGCCACTGCCCTACACCACCACCACAACTCTCGCCATGCTCCGAATAACATCTTAAAAGTGCTTGATAATCCTAGATAATCACGAGATGGTGGAAGAAGGATGAAGACCAGAGAGAGAGAGAGAGAGAGAGAGAGAGAGAGAGGAGAGAGAGAGAGAGAGAGAGAGAGAGAGAGAGAGAGAGAGAGAGAGAGAGAGAGAGAGAGAGAGAGAGAGAGAGAGAGAGAGAAAGACAGAGAGAGAGAGAGACAGAGAGACAGAGAGACACAGACAGAGACAGACAGAGAGACAGACAGAGACAGACAGAGAGACAGAGACAGACAGAGAGAGACCAACACAAATCTTTAACTACTTCAGTATCAGTGGCCTTATATTTTGGATGTATTAGACCTTTAATTGATAATGTTTATTCAAAGGGAAAAGCAACATTCTCTCCATATCCGACATTTAATATTTAACATCTCGGGGAAAAAATCCAGCAACTATCCTTCTGTTCCTTAGAGTTGTTCGATGAGATGCATCCATACGAATTACCTATACACCAGGTGCCCGTGTACCTGGAAGCCACAGCACCAGGAAGCCAGTGCACCCATAATTATGCCAGTATACCCTGCCTCATTACCTTCACAACCGCTCCCCGTCAACCCGTCCCCAAGACCCGGGTTCACAGCTCCCCCTTCTCCCTTCCCATGGCATAAAATGCCCGTAAGAATTTTTTCTTACACTTGGACTTTCAAAGGAGGACTTGAAATTCTGCTGCATTAGTCGAGGGTACGGAAAGTCTTCAAAGGAGAATGGAAAACAGGAAGTTAATTGAAGTGAACGGGTGTCGGCCGAGCCTAGCGATGAGAGGGCGGGTGCGTGTTTGTCAGGTCGTGTGATGGAGGCGCAGGGACCAAGCAAAAGTTGCTGATTATACGGGACCTTGTTGTTGGAAGTGGGTGGTGGTGGCGGAGGCGCCTGGTGGTGACGGTGAAGGGACTGCATGGCTGATCTGTGCTCACTGAATATACATACACACGCGCGCTATTGTGGGGGATTGTTTGGAGACTTGGCGAGTGGTGGTGTTGTGGCGGTGGTGGCTGCACCTGTAATGGCCTCCGTATGTCAACTAAATCATCTTAAATTTGTTAATCGCACGCGGGAGTACGCATGCACGCACGCACGCACCCACACACACACACACACACAAAAGACTTGGGGGTTGATATCACGCCAGACCTGTCTCCTGCAGCACATATCAAGCGGATAACATCAGCGGCATATGCCAGGCTGGCCAACATACGAACGGCATTCAGAAACTTGTGTAAAGAATCATTCAGAACTTTGTATACCACATATGTCAGGCCAATCCTGGAGTATGCAGCCCCAGCATGGAGTCCATATCTAGTCAAGGATAAGACTAAACTGGAAAAGGTTCAAAGGTTTGCCACCAGACTAGTACCCGAGCTGAGAGGTATGAGCTACGAGGAGAGACTACGGGAATTAAACCTCACTTCGCTGGAAGACAGAAGAGTTAGGGGGGACATGATCACCACATTCAAGATTCTGAAGGGGATTGATAGGGTAGATAAAGACAGTCTATTTAACACAAGGGGAACACGCACAAGGGGACACAGGTGGAAACTGAGTGCCCAAATGAGCCACAGAGATATTAGAAAGAACTTTTTTAGTGTCAGAGTGGTTGACAAATGGAATGCATTAGGAAGTGATGTGGTGGAGGCTGACTCCATACACAGTTTTAAGTGTAGATATGACAGAGCCCGATAGGCTCATGAATCTGTACACCTGTTGATTGACGGTTGAGAGGCGGGACCAAAGAGCCAGAACTCAACCCCCGCAAACACAACTAGGTGAGTACACACACATACACACATATATATGTATCTTATCTGACAGAAAAAAAGAGAGAGCTGGGCAGACTGCATATTACTGGTCTACCAGAAGGCATTTGATACAGTCCCACAGAAACACCACTATTCAATCTATCAAACTAGAGAAGCAGGCTTGTGTATCAGGAAGAGTCCTAAGATGGGTCTGAGAGTGTCTCTCAGGAAGAAAACAAAGTGTTACAGCGAGAGCAGAGACGTCAGAGTGAGGAGAAGTTACGAGTGGAGTACCACAATGGTCGGTTCTTGGGCCCATCATACTCCTAATATATGTCAATAACCTGACAGACGAAATTGGTTTCTTCATATCAAAGTTTGCAGACGATGCAAAACTAATGAAAAGAGTCAGGTCAGGGTTAGATTGTGATGAATTGCAGGAGGATTTGGACATACTCCAGAAGTGGTCTGAAAAATGGCTGCTAGAATTTAACGCAGCCAAATGCAAAGTTATGAGGATTGGAACAGGAGTACGAAGACCAGTACAGCAGTATAGGATGAAGGGAACACAAATTCCTCAATCATATCATGTGAGCCTTCACTTGACATTCAGTATTACACAGCAGTCGATCCTGAGGTTATTAATGAGTGACATCCATAGTAAACATTGTGTAATGACATCCATTGTATTTACATTAAGGTTTGCCTAGGTCATATAAGGCATATAGTTTAGTCTCAGATTATCATCTTAGTTCATTGTTAGTCTAAGATGAAGACACTAAGTTGACAGTGACATACAATGCATTTTTAACTTGGATTCATAATCTAAACTTAGATGAAACACTTGAAATCTGCAGAGTGAGCCACAATAGCCTGGCTGAACAAATAAGTCATCCCACACGCGTAATGAAAGTAGCAACCTGTCGCTCCATCGTGACTCCTTATCCAGCTACTTCACTCGTGTCTGGCTTACCTGAAGCCTCTCAACACCTCCTAATATCACCAAGTAAATGATCAAACATTAGAATAAATTTTTGATAATAATAAAAATAACAATAAACAATTAATGTAAATAAACTCCACTTTCCAGTTACCTCAGTCCATGTCCCATAGAATGTGCCCATGACTTGGTATTCCATATTTACTGAGTGGCATTGATGGTGATGATAGTGGTAATAGTGATGACAATGACAGTAGGACTTCAAGGGTATCCTTAAGACATGCTGTCAACCTTGACACCCGTCGCCGTGGTGCAGAAGTGATCCACGCAGCCTCAGCTCAATGAGGCTACCACACAATTACAATTATAACTACCACACAATTACAACCATTTGATA
Source organism: Procambarus clarkii (assembly GCF_040958095.1). Classification (NCBI taxonomy): domain Eukaryota; kingdom Metazoa; phylum Arthropoda; class Malacostraca; order Decapoda; family Cambaridae; genus Procambarus; species Procambarus clarkii. The sequence continues at coordinate 42,603,014 of NC_091159.1, read as the reverse complement.
TCTGTTAAAGTTAACCCGTCAGGCCCCTCTAACCTTTGGAGGCGAGTCCTGTCCTCCCTGACTTACCCATTCACCTCAGACACAAAGCCACTCCTTCAATTTAGCCAAATATAAGCTGTCTCCTGCGCTTTTGCATCATATTAAACGTAATCACTTAACTGACTCAGTATTTGAAAGCGTCTGGTCACTTCTGGATTCTTTCAAGTACAAAAGTAATTCCCTCAATTTGGAAACGATTTAGACCGCCTCAGATTCATTCTAAATGCAAAAGACACCGATGAATTAGCTGAGGGAGAGAGTGGGGGCGGGCCGGGGTTATTGCCTGGGACGTTAATGGAGTTTGATTGAAATGGGGATGAGGCAGGAAGCCGCCCCAGCGCCCCTTGTGTTGGTGGGCGGCCACGGGCACCTCTCCTAGTTACCATGACAATAGTCATGGTGGTGGTGCTGGTGCTGGTACTTGTTATGGAGGTGATGGTGGTAGTAGTTTAGGATAATAAAGCGAAGATGGTGGTGGTGGTGGTAGTAGCTAGCATAATAAGAGGAAAGATGGTGGTGGTGGTATTTAAGGATTATACATCAATGTAGTGTAGGCTACCTAGTTGTAATGCCAGCCAAAACTGTGTATTTGTCTATCTGCATGGAAAAAAAAACCACACAAAATAATATCCTCAAACATGTTTGAAATCATTCAATCAACATTTTGCTATTAACACACACACTCAAATCATCCAAAATTCACATGGAAACGTTCATGCAAATTTACCAAGCAAACTTGTTACATTCTGATCATATATTCATCAACTGACATTTATTATTCATTCAGAATATGTAAACTGTACTGGAAATACACTGACAGCCTCATTACAGATGGCTTCTCTGGCTTTAGTAAAACACTGTCAGTATTATATACATTTATCGTTGTGTTTATAGCCCCCTTAACATTTTATGATCAACATAATACTAACAGCGATGGGATAGTCACTAATGCTCCGGGGATAGTCACTAATGCTCCGGGGATAGTCACTAATGCTCCGGGGATAGTCACTAATGCTCCGGGGATAGTCACTAATGCTCCGGGGATAGTCACTAATGCTCCGGGGATAGTCACTAATGCTCCGGGGATAGTCACTAATGCTCCGGGGATAGTCACTAATGCTCCGGGGATAGTCACTAATGCTCTGGGGATAGACACTAATGCTCCGGGGATAGTCACTAATGCTCCGGGGATAGTCACTAATGCTCCGGGGATAGTCACTAATGCTCCGGGGATAGTCACTAATGCTCCGGGGATAGTCACTAATGCTCCGGGGATAGTCACTAATGCTCCGGGGATAGTTACTAATGCTCCGGGGATAGTCACTAATGTTCCGGGGAGTCGAACCTGCGTTCTGGGCCTCCCTAGCCATGCGCCACGATATGCTGTTAGTAATTTAACCAGAACTTTGGTACGACAAGTAACACAAGAGAAAAAGTTACACCAGAGAGCGACAAGTAACACGAGAGAAAAAGTAACACCAGAAAACAACAACACCAGAGAACAAGTAACAACAGAGCGACAAGTAACACCAGAGATTAAACAACACCAGAGAGCAACAAGTAACACCAGAGATTAAAAAAGTAACACCGGACAGCCACAAGTAACACCAGAGAGCAACAAGTAGCACCAGAGAGCAACAAGTAGCACCAGAGAGCAACAAGTAGCACCAGACAGCAAGAAGTAGCACCAGAGAGCAACAAGTAGCACCATATAGCAACAAGTAGCACCAGAGAGCAACAAGTAACACCAGAGAGCAACAAGTAGCACCAGAGAGCAACAAGTAGCACCAGACAGCAACAAGTAGCACCAGACAGCAACAAGTAGCACCAGAGAGCAACAAGTAGCACCAGAGAGCAACAAGTAGCACCAGAGAGCAACAAGTAGCACCATATAGCAACAAGTAGCACCAGAGAGCAACAAGTAGCACCAGAGAGCAACAAGTAACACCAGAGAGCAACAAGTAGCACCAGAGAGCAATAAGTAGCACCAGAGAGCAACAAGTAGCACCAGAGAGCAACAAGTAGCACCAGACAGCAACAAGTAGCACCAGAGAGCAAGAAGTAGCACCAGAGAGCAAGAAATAGCACCAGAGAGCAAGAAGTAGCACCAGAGAGCAAGAAGTAGCACCAGAGAGCAAGAAGTAGCACCAGAGAGCAAGAAGTAGCACCAGAGAGCAAGAAGTAGCACCAGAGAGCAAGAAGTAGCACCAGAGAGCAAGAAGTAGCACCAGAGAGCAAGAAGTAGCACCAGAGAGCAAGAAGTAGCACCAGAGAGCAAGAAGTAGCACCAGAGAGCAAGAAGTAGCACCAGAGAGCAACAAGTAGCACCAGAGAGCAACAAGTAGCACCAGAGAGCAAGAAGTAGCACCAGAGAGCAACAAGTAGCACCAGAGAGCAAGAAGTAGCACCAGAGAGCAAGAAGTAGCACCAGAGAGCAAGAAGTAGCACCAGAGAGCAAGAAGTAGCACCAGAGAGCAAGAAGTAGCACCAGAGAGCAAGAAGTAGCACCAGAGAGCAAGAAGTAGCACCAGAGCAACAAGTAGCACCAGAGAGCATCAAGTAGCACCAGAGAGCAACAAGTAGCACCAGAGAGCATCACGTAGCACCAGAGAGCATCACGTAGCACCAGAGAGTAACAAGTAGCACCAGAGAGCATCAAGTAGCACCAGAGAGTAACAAAACCAATGTGATATCAGAGCCGAAAATTTCAAACTTCGAAGAGCTTAAGGAATTGTAAGCCTGAGTAACGTGAGATTTATGGTGGAAAGTTTCCCGTTGCTGTTCTTCCCAACTTGTGGCCACGCTTGTTATGTCTGATGATAACACTCTCTGTCTGTCTGTCTGTCTGTCTGTTTCTGTCTCTGTATCCGTCTCTGTATCCGTCTCTGTCTCTGTCTCTGTCTCTGTGTCTGTCTCTGTCTCTCTCTTCTGGAGGAGGTGGAGCACCGAACTATTCATGTCACTGGAAATAGAAATGAATTAAAAAGTTAAATCGCCACGAGAGGTGATGGAGGGGACCTCCGGGAACCTTATTATTTACACCTCAGCATAAGTGTTAATCACCCATCGGTTTGCTGGTTCTTCTCGATATATATATTTTTCATTTTCTCACGTACGACAACTCTGGGTTCGCATTATGGTGCGTCGTGATTGGTTCCCGGCGCCTATGACGTAAATTAAATCTCTGGTTCTCGGATGTGATTGGTCACGATGGTTGTGACGCGAACAGAAAGGTTTTTGATTTGTGGCGACATGTACGATGCCCCGGTGACGTCAGAGAATAGCTCGTTCTCTGCAGTGATTGGTTCACAGTTCCCGTGACGTGTCGATGTCTTCTCTTCCTATAGGCTGACTAAAGGCTCAGGGCTTGACAACAGTAAACAATGACGGAAACACCCAAACCATCAGGAGAGTTTTATGCAAAATCGTTAGTTTGGCGTGGAGTGTCTGGCTCCCCTGACCCCGTCCTTGACCCTGTCTGTGGAGTGTCTGGCTCCCCTGACCCCGTCCTTGACCCTGTCTGTGGAGTGTCTGGCTCCCCTGACCCCGTCCTTGACCCTGTCTGTGGAGTGTCTGGCACCCCCGGTGCCTGTGCCAGGCTGCACAGTGCCTGTGCCATCGCGTTTCGTACGAAACGCGTTCAATTACAGTACAAGAATCACATTTTACATTGCAGATTTAAGTGTTACACTCTTGGAGCAAAGTACTTGTAGCTCCTAGGTATTCTATCATACCATTATCACACATCCAAACAAATTGATGTAGTACACTACTTATTTCCTTATTTCTATAGGTATCAATAAGTTGCCACTCTAATACTTAATTATATAAGGTGAGGGCGTGCGACATACTACATAATATACTCTCCCCATCTTATTCACTAACATCAACACCGTATTGCCAGATATACTTGTATCCTGCTCTTAATCTCATGTAACTTGAGTCCTTCCTTGGAGACTTTCCTCTTCCTTAAGTGAAGGACGAATTTGTTTATTATTGCATAATGCAATAATAAATCAGTGGTGTGTTACTGCTGTCCACCATTCATCCTGTCACTTGTATCCAGACGCAGGAATTGCTTAACTGTTTCACGTAAACAATTTATTAAACAATAAGACTGTTACCAGTGCAAAAGGGCTCCCGGAAATTGTGTGAAATAGAATCTGTGACGCACTGCTAATTCCCGTCGGAATCCTTTGATGCATTTAACAAGTTGCAATTCTTGTGTCAGTGACGAACTGTGTCCATCACTGCACCGCCACCACCACACTCTACTCGTAGTAAAATATAACTCAAATATAATAAATCGACACACACATTCCCATTAGTTATGAGAGGAACACGTTTCCAATGGCTTTATTTGCAATAAATATCTTTCAAATTGAAAGGCTGTACCACGAGTGTACAAACATGGGTACATTTAAAGTCAAGGCGGACTGTGGGGTCCATATACCCGCTGGTTGACTCTACCCGTCCCTTTTACCCACACTCCATTCTAAGCACTCTCTCAACTCGTTAAATAAAACATCAACCGGTTTATTGGCAGTGAAAGCTGATCCATACTCGATTATCCCCTCCCTGCTCCTCCCCTCTCCCCGTAGTTAGAGGAGGAGAGGCTATAAATGGCTCCCTGACTACTGGGCGTCGTGATCTACTGGGCTATTGTTGTCAGTATTGTGTGGTACTCTTATTCTACCTGCATTATCATACGTCTTCCACCCCTTCCCTTCCCCACACTGCCTCACCCCTGTGGTACACCACGATCACCCCCGGTGCCTGTGCCAGGCTGCACAGTGCCTGTGCCATGGTGCAAAGTCTTAGTAATATTACGTGATTAGCTGTGATATTGAAGCCGTGTGGCTTAGTAGTTTGTGCAGTCGGCTCGTAACCGTTTGGTCACAAGTTCGAGTCTGCAGCAGGGTAGGTCGGGCTCATTTTCCCGATGGTGTAGGTGATTGGGCACGGCCTTCATGTCCCTTCACCTAAGTGTGGGACATTTTTCCCTAAATAACCCTTATTATTTTTTTTAATTAAAAATGAAATAAACATATTTTTATTTTTTTTTTAAATTAAAAAATATAATAAATATAATTTTCAAGATACTTTACAATTTTATTTATAAAATAGCGTTATTTTATAATATAAAATTAATAGGGTTAAAAGTCTCACATTAATTTTGGTCTTTTCAGAGCCGGATACAATCTAATGCTGGGAACTGATCAGATCAGTCTTTTAATCCTCGGATTAAAAGTTGAGACGAATCCTAGCTTCGTCAAGCTAGGATTTCATACTCATTAGGACAAGGAGGATAATAATTATATATAGATGAACGTAGATAATGTTGAAGGACTTTTGTTCAATAGTCTGAATGTTTAATGTTGGACTGTCAGGCCACAGTCAATTACCTAGTGATTTATGAGGTATTCCAAATTCCATTACAAGAATTTTCCGTTCACTTGCAGCTACAACTTATAATGTTCATAACAAATTTTAAAAGTTCATTGCCCTGGCTTCATGATCTGACAGTAATATATCTGGACGGTAATGATATGCATCATTCTAGATCATTCAGATCTGTTACTGAGAGTTTAAGGTCAATAATTAACTCCTTCTATCATCACAGTCCTGTGGTTCTGTTTACACCAATAGAACCTATCTTGAGGTGTTTCCGGGGCTTAGCGTCTCAGCGGCCCGGTCGTCGACTAGGCCTCCTCGTTGCTGGACTGGTCAACCAGGCTATTGGACGCGGCTGCTCGCAGCCTGAAGTATGAATCACAGCCTGGTTGATCAGGTATCCTTTGGAGGTGCTTATCGAATTCTCTCTTGCAAAGTGTGAGGGGTCGGCCAGTTATGCCCCTTATGTGTAGTGGAAGCGTGTTGAACAGTCTCGGGCCTCTGATGTTGATAGAGTTCTCTCTCAGAGTACCTGTTGCACCTCTGCTTTTCAACGGGGGTATTCTGCACATCCTGGCATGCCTCCTGGTTTCATGTGATGTTATTTCTGTGTGCAGATTTGGGACCAGCCCCTCTACTATTTTCCACGTGTAAATTATTATGTACCTCTCCCGCCTGCGCTCAAGAGAATACAGATTTAGGCGCTTTAGTCGGTCCCAGTAGTTTAGATGTTTTACTGAGTGGATTCTAACAGTAAGAGATCTCTGCACGCTCTCCAGGTCAGTAATTTCTCCAGCTTTGAAAGGGGCTGTCATTGTGCAGCAGTACTCCACTCTAGAGAGCACTAGCGTCTTGAAGAGTATCATCATTGGTATAGCATCTCTAGTTCGAAAAGTTCTTGTTATGCAACCTGTCATTTTTCTTGCAGTTGTGACGGCTACTTTATAGTGTTCTTTAAAGATATAGTGTTCCGACATGAGTACACCTAAATCATTTACATTGCCTTTTCGTTCTATGTTATGATTTGACTGAGTTTTGTACGTGGTTTCCGTTTTTATATTTTCATTTTTTCCGTAGCTCATAAGCTGAAACTTATCTTCGTTAAACCCCATATTATTTTCTGTAGCCCATAGAAAGACCTGATTTACATCGGATTGGAGGTTTGCCGTGTCCTCTATGTTGCCTACTCTCATGAAAATCGTAGTGTCATCTGTAAAGGAAGATACAGTACTACAGATTGTGTCCTTGTCTATGTCCGATATGAGGATGAGAAAAAGTACTAGAGCAAGCACAGTACCCTGGGGGACTGAGCTCTTCACGGTTGATGGGCTGGATTTTATTTTGTTAACTATTACATATTGGGTTATGTTAGTCAGGAAATTGTAGATCCATCTACCTATTTTTCCGGCAATTCCTTTTGAACGTATTTTGTGTGCAATAATACCATATCTTGAGGTTATCTTGAGATGATTTCGGGGCTTTTTTTAGTGTCCCCGCGGCCTGGTCCTCGACCAGGCCTCCACCCCCAGGAAGCAACCCGTGACAGCTGACTAACACCCAGGTACCTATTTTACTGCTAGGTAACAGGGGCATTCAGGGTGAAAGAAACTTTGCCCATTTGCTTCTGCCTCGTGCGGGAATCGAACCCGCGCCACAGAATTACGAATCCTGCGCGCTATCCACCAGGCTACCAGGCCCCCATGGTCATGGGGGCCCACCATGGTCACAATTGTCAAAGGCCAAGACTATAGCTAGCACAACCAGTTGAAGTGATGCAACAAACTGTTAACAAAAATAGCTTCACGTCTCAGAACACTGAATTATCGACTTTACGTTGAAGAGTAAAACTTAAAACCTCCCGAACTGGCCAGATGCTTGGACATATTTTCTTACACCCGATGCCTCTGTTCATCTAGTAGTATATAAAGGTACCTGAAACTTAGTCAAATGTTGTGTGCCATCGGGTGGAATTGATCATCTAGCAGTTTTGATGCACCGGCCTTGCAACTTGTTCTAAGGCTACGCTCGTTAAAGCGGCGGCCTACCCCCCCCCCCCAAAGACGCATTCATCACTTTTAACAAATTGTATTACATTTTTTCTGATCTGTAAACTAATATTATTAAATATTATAAGTTAATGTATAGTTAGGCACAGATTAGGTTAAGTGTTCAGGTTCTGTTGACACTTATTTCAACACGTCCTCAGGCTATATTCATTCCATCCAGCGGCCGACCCCAATGACACACCCATCAATTTTCACACGCTGGTCATTCAAAATACAAATTTTCTAGAATTAAATTAATATTTGAGGAAATTTCAATTTTATATTTTGAGACATTTTCTATTTTGAAAAAAATTATATTTTATAAATGTGCATATTCTGCACATTTAGGCGTACGTTAGTTGTTCAGGTTCTGTTGGTACAACCCGTCCTCGACTCAAGTCCATTCCATCCAGCGGTCGACCCCACAGACGCATTCATAAATTTTTACATGCTGTTCATTCAAAACGGGAATGTTGTTAAATATAAATTAATATTATAATATATTAGCATATTGTGCATATATAGGCATAGGTTAGGTTAGGTGTTTAGGTTCTGTTGGCAATTATTTGTAGTACGTGGGTGAAGCATTTACAGCGTTGTGGTTCGAACAAAAGTCGTCAGTGAAGCACTTGTTCCGGAAATGTTCGAACGTCAACAGTTGTGGGTCGTGTGTAAACCGCTTTTTATTCATAAACAGGGGGGTTTGGCGGGTGGATGGAATCACTTTTGGGTCTTTGTTTGGAGGACGGGCTGCATTAATACACAAGGGGTTTGGCGGCTGGTACAGTTCGGTTGAGTGCTTCGGTTCGTGCGATTCTGGTTAGACAAAACAGTTGTACTTTTAACGGAGTGGCAAATGTAGAGAACGAGGGGAGGGGCACACTCCGAGAGAGGTGGTGCAAGCTCTGTGATAGGCTGGCGTGCGGGCAGCACTGTACTGCCCCCCACAACTGGCCAATCAGGCAGCCCGTCCTCCTAAGGTTTCCCAACATCAAGAGAGTGTCCTCTCCTAACCTACCAGAGGATCCAAGACAGAAAACGGGACAGTACGTCACTTTCGCGAGCCGCTTCCATTTTCTAGTACGACAATTTTTGGCCCTTGTGTAACGCGTACGATCGAAAAGCGACGTTCTTAGTAAGGGGACAAGTTGAATCATGACACGGAATGCTTCTAATTACTCTGAGACAACAACACAGGTGGACTTAGACAAACACACAGGTGGACTTAGACAAACACACAGGTGGACGTAGACAAACACACAAGTGGACGTAGACAAACACACAGTCAACTGTGAATGCAATATCCTCCCCCCCCTCCCTCCCTCCATCACTCCTTGCTGAACCTGCAAACCAAAGGTTATAAAACCTTTTAATGTAAATATATTTCTTTCTAAAAAATACAAAATATATATTGAACTGAAATTCTATTACAGTCTCATGCCAACATCAAGGTTCACACAATACTCAAAAGTGAAGGGCGCGCAGTTATTTACATTTTGTTTGATATTTTATGATATTACCATGATAACATTTTCTAACAAAAAGTAAACAAATCACAAATCAAGCGGAAAGAGAATACAGAAGCACTTCAAACGTTTAGTTTTACCGAGTCAACGTTGCGCACTGATGAATCACAGTGGCGCGGGAGACCAGCAGGGATTGCTCTTGAAAATACCAATGGTGTGCTGAACAAAACAAGAACGGATTTCAAGGGAAAACAAATAATTTTCCAGACACATAATGGGTGAGAGTAGAGGTGAATGTACTCTATAAGTGGTGGGTGACGTCTCCCAGGGACGTAATGGGTGAGAGTAGAGGTGAATGTACTCTGTAAGTGGTGGGTGACGTCTCCCAGGGATGTAATAGGTGAGAGTACAGGTGAATGTACTCTGTAAGTGGTGGGTGACGTCTCCCAGGGATGTAATAGGTGAGAGTACAGGTGAATGTACTCTGTAAGTGGTGGGTGACGTCTCCCAGGGATGTAATAGGTGAGAGTACAGGTGAATGTACTCTGTAAGTGGTGGGTGACGTCTCTCAGGGACGTAATGGGTGAGAGTACAGGTGAATGTACTCTGTAAGTGGTGGGTGACGTCTCCCAGGGATGTAATAGGTGAGAGTACAGGTGAATGTACTCTGTAAGTGGTGGGTGACGTCTCCCAGGGATGTAATAGGTGAGAGTACAGGTGAATGTACTCTATAAGTGGTGGGTGACGTCTCTCAGGGACGTAATGGGTGAGAGTACAGGTGAATGTACTCAATAAGTGGTGGGTGACGTCTCCTACGCTAGTAACAAATACAAGTTACCAGTATAGTAACAGAGTTGAGATATGCAGTTGACATTTAATCTTGTGCAACAATAGGTCCACGTTGGCTATGTAATGATTAAATGCCACTCTGCAATGTTGACTCTGCAAGAATACTCATTAGTGGAGCTTAAGTTTGTAAACAGAGGGGGAATGAGATGTTATGCACAGAGAGGAACTAAGGGGCGAAGAGATGGCGGCGTGAACACTAATTAAAGATTCACCTCCTTTTGTTCTGGTCCTAATTTTATTATCGTATTATTTCATAATTATAAATGACAATAATGAAGAAGGATGACAACCGTATGTGTTTCTGTCAAGGGACTGTAATGGAGCAATAGGCTTTTTGAAATTAAAATTATTCTTATTACGTAATAAACTACAGCACCACACTGGCCTAATGAGGCCTGTACTCAGTCCAGCGAAGCTACATTTACTTGTAAAACATTTAGATATACCTAGCAATGGTTCACAGAGCTTTCAGTATGGTATATACTTGTAATACTTTGTGTCTAGGATAATTGTAAAGTTATTCGCAAGTTCTAGAAATGCAGATCTTATAGGTAGTGGCAACAAATAAATGACATAATTTAAATTAACTAGTGTTGAACAAGTTGGCACTGTCCACTAATGGCCGTTCAATTGATACTTGCGACAATTAATAAAATCTAGTGTTCAAGCCGACGGGGCGGTAGTCAGGTGGACAGAGCGTAGGCTATGTCGTATCGTATACGTAGGCTTTAACGTATTTTTTAATGGTCGGATTGGGTGGGAGAAGAGGTGTTAACACCGAAATAATCAGAATATCCAGCAACAATCTGAGAACGGACAAAGCAGAAGTACTTCACACCAAACATTTTTATTCAATTATCAACAGTCAACTTATACCTAGGTAATCCCTATACCGTACCAAGAAGTGACAGTTTACAACCCACTTCCGCCCCAGCTGACGTTAACAATACAGGTCCAGATTGTCTGAACCAACTACACACGACTATATATAACCAAGCACGACTAAACAACTACACATAATTACCCACAACTACATTCAACTAAATAATTACACATAACCATTTACAACTACAGTCATACACATACACACAGACACAATCAACACTCCCCCATCAGACTCGCCCCTTCCCTACCACTAAGTGCAGTCGCCGACGAATCACAAAGCCCCAATGCCTCAGGGGTGTAATTCTATTGGTAGCTCTGTGTTCCAAGCTTCATTCTGGTCGACGTCCCTCTTTGACAGCGATTCGTGCTGCCTGGGTGAGGCTTCTGGTCGCACCAGTGTATCTTTCGTTAGTAAAGCGCAGAGAAAAATCACCACTTTTACCGGAGCTCACACTATTCCATTCCTTCCTCCCATGTTGTTCCTTCTCCCATGTTGTTTCTCCTCCCATGTTGTTTCTCCTCCCATGTTGTTCCTCTCCCATGTTGTTTCTCCCCCCATGTTGTTCCTTCTCCCATGTTGTTTTCTCTCTATTCAGACTTGCCATGCCGCTTTCCCATTTCTTATTTCCATGTCTTTAACACATTTCTTGTTTCCCTGTTGTTTCGCTATTCATTGTTCCCAAACATTTTATTCACTCCTTGTTCCAAAAATAATTTACCTATTCATTGTTCCAAAATCATTTTACCATTTACAATTCCAACAATAATTTACCCATTCCTTGTTCAAAAATTCATTTCACATTTCTCGTTTCAAGAATATTTTTGCAATTGTTTTGTTCTCAAATTATTCCCCCCCCATTCCTTGTTCAAAAAACATATTCATATTCCTTGTTCCAAAGGCATTCCCCCATTCTTGGTTCCCCATGGATTCTCATTCACTTTCTCTCTGCTATCTCTGTCTCTCCCTTTGTCTGCACCTGCACCCTCTTCCTACCTATCTATGATGTCCTCTAGAGTGAACATAGAGTCCTCTAGAGTGTCCTCTAGAGTGTCCTCTAGGGTGTAGAGTTCTATGGTGGACTCTACATCCCACTGTAGCGGCCATTTATTGTGTGTACTCACCTCACGTCCCAGAATTGAGAGGTATGAGTTACGAGGATTGGCTACGGGAGCTAAACCTTACGTTCCTGGAAGACAGAAGAGCTTGGGGGGGGGGGACATGATAACCGCCTACAAAATTCTCAGAGGTATTGGCAGGGTGGACAAAGGGAAGGGAACTATCAGGAGAAAGCACCAAGTCATTTCGACTATATAACACTTGAAAGGGATGAGGATTAGGATATGGGATCGGACGGGGGAAAGGAATGGTGGCATTGGTTGAGCACGAACAAGGGGACACAGCTGGAAACTGAGTACCCAAATGAGTCACAGTGACATTATAATTTTGTTCATTGTTAGGGTAGTTAACAAATGGAATGCATTAAACGGTGATGTGGTGGAGGCTGACTCCATACACAGTTTCAAGTGTAGATATGATAGAGCCCAGTAGGCTCAGGAATCTGTACACCAGTTGACTGACAGTTGAAAGGCGGGACCAAAGAGCCAGAGCTCAACCCCCGCAAGCACAAGTAGGTGAGTACAACTACGTGAGTACACACACACACGGGAGCCGGTGGCTAAGCGGACAGCACGCTGGACACGTGATCCTGTGGTTCCGGGTTCGATTCCAGGCGCCGGCGAGAAACAATGGGCAGAGTTTCTTTCACCCTAATGCCCCTGTTACCTAGCAGTAAATAGTACCTGGGAGTTAGTCAGCTGTCACGGGCTGCTTCCTGGGTGTGCGTGTGTGTGTGTGTGTGTGTGTGTGTGTGTGTGTGTGTGTGTGTGTGTGTGTGTGTGTGTGTGTGTGTGTGTGTGTGTGTGTGTGTGTGTGTGTGTGTGTGTGTGTGTGGAAAACAAAAAATAGAAGTTAGCAACAGTTGAGAGGCGGGGCCGGAACCCCCACAGGCACAAATAGGTGAGTACACATCAGTCACACATTTTCTGTGTTAGAGAGAAAGAACAAAGAGAAACACCCCAAATTACTTGTAACAACTCCATGGCAGCTATAATTCAATTAAAAATAATATTTATTATCAATGTTACAAAACTTAAAAAGTAACGAATAAAAAATAAGCTACGATTGATTGAATATTCTAACGTAAGGAGAAGTAAAAGCATAAAACACAAGAACTTCAAAATCCACACAGAAAATCCTGCTTGGTTACTCTGAATGAGGAGAGAGAGAGAGCGGCCGCCTCCAGGGCGTGTGGGCGGCCGCCTCCAGGGCGTGTGGGCGGCCGCCTCCAGGGTGTGTGGGCGGCCGCCACCAGGGCGTGTGGGCGGCCGCCACCAGGGCGTGTGGGCGGCCGCCACCAGGGCGTGTGGGCGGCCGCCACCAGGGCGTGTGGGCGGCCGCCTCCAGGGCGTGTGGGCGGCCGCCACCAGGGCGTGTGGGCGGCCGCCACCAGGGCGTGTGGGCGGCCGCCACCAGGGCGTGTGGGCGGCCGCCACCAGGGCGTGTGGGCGGCCGCCACCAGGGCGTGTGGGCGGCCGCCTCCAGGGCGTGTGGGCGGCCGCCTCCAGGGCGTGTGGGCGGCCGCCTCCAGAGCGTGTGGGCGGCCGCCTCCAGGGTGTGTGGGCGGCCGCCTCCAGGGCGTGTGGGCGGCCGCCTCCAGGGTGTGTGGGCGGCCGCCACCAGGGTGTGTGGGCGGCCGCCACCAGGGCGTGTGGGCGGCCGCCACCAGGGCGTGTAGGCGGCCGGGAGCGTGGTGTCTCGTGACGCCCCCAGGAGACCCTGTTAGAGCAGGTGGAGGGTTAACCTCCACTCACTGCTGTGGTCTGCGGCCGCTGCAGGGGCGGGGTGAGAGAGAGAGAGAGAGAGAGAGAGAGAGAGAGAGAGAGAGAGAGAGAGAGAGAGAGAGAGAGAGAGAGAGAGAGAGAGAGAGAGAGAGAGAGAGAGAGAGAGAGAGAGAGAGAGAGAGAGAAACAGACAGACAGACAGACAGACAGACCGATAAATGTTTGCAGGAAGGGCAAGAGAAGAAGGTAGACACGGAAACGCAAGATAGGGTAAGGGGGAGAAAAATATCTGAAAAACTAAAGGAACATTGGAAAGGAGGTGAGAAATAGGGAGCAAATGGAGCGAAGGAAGTGGCAAGAGGATACAAGGAAGAGGCGAGAGGGGAGAGAGGTGAGAGGAAAGGGAAGAAGGGAGAGGGGGAAGGATGGATGAGAAATATATGTGGGTTAAGAAACAGAAGACAAAGAGATGTGTGGAAAATCTATATTTATACTAAGATATTATATTTGGCTGAAGCACGTAACCGCAGCCCCAACACGTGCCTACATGTAGCCCCAGCCCCAACACGTGCCTACACGTAGCCCCAGTCCCAACACGTGCCTACATGTAGCCTCAGCCCCAACACGTGCCTACACGTAGCCCCAGCCCCAACACGTGCATACATGTAGGCCCAGCCCCAACACGTGCATACACGTAGCCCCAGCCCCAACACGTGCCTACATGTAGCCCCAGCCCCAACACGTGCCTACATGTAGCCCCAGCCCCAACACGTGCCTACATGTAGCCCCAGCCCCAACACGTGCCTACATGTAGCCCCAGTCCCAACACGTGCCTACATGTAGCCTCAGCCCCAACACGTGCCTACATGTAGCCCCAGACCCAAGACGTGCCCTCACGTAGCCCAGACCCAACACGTGCCTACATGTAGCCCCAGCCCCAACACGTGCCTACATGTAGCCCCAGCCCCAACACGTGCCTTCACGTAGCCCCAGCCCCAACACGTGCCTTCACATAGCCCCAGACCCAACACGTGCCTTCACGTACCCCAGACCCAACACGTGCCTTCACGTAGCCGGCGTGTAACAAATTAATTACCGAATGCGAGTGAAGCATTTAGAACCTCGTTAATCTAGCTATCAAGCCTCGTTTATGAATGAAAAACACTTTATACACGACTCACAATTGATGACGAACAACCTGTGCTGTAACCCGTCCTCAGACCAAGTCCATTCCATCCAGCGGTCGAGCCCAAAGACGCATTCAACAATTGTAATATGCTGCTCATTCAAAACAGGGATTTTCTCAAACATAAATAAATATTATTATATATTAACATATTATGCATTTTTAGGCATTAGTTAGGTTAGGTGTAGTGCCAACAGAACCTAAACACCTAACCTAACCTATGCCTATATATGCACAATATGCTAATATATTACAATATTAATTTATATTTGAGAACATTCCCGTTTTGAATGAACAGCATGTTAAAATTTATGAATGCGGCTGTGGGGTCGACCGCTGGATGGAATGGACTTGAGTCGAGGACGGGTTGTTTCCCTTCACTCCATTTCTCAGGTGACATGTTCTATCCAGCACCACCTATCTCTCTCCCGGTCCAATACGCGCCTACTATCACCCACTTCCTGTACAACATCCCTCCCTCTCCCTCTGCACCAACCCATTCCATAAACATCCCTCTCCCTCTCTCTCTCCCTCTCTCTCTCTCCCTCTCTCTCTCCTTCCCCTAACACTAACCCATTACATGCCGTACCCCTCCCCACCCTTCTCCCAACTCCAGGATCTCTGTCTCTGCCACCCCTCCCTGTAACACCCCCGCCGTCAACACCACCCCGGCCTCGCCTCACCGTCAACACCACCCCGG
The DNA here is from genome assembly GCF_040958095.1 of Procambarus clarkii. Classification (NCBI taxonomy): domain Eukaryota; kingdom Metazoa; phylum Arthropoda; class Malacostraca; order Decapoda; family Cambaridae; genus Procambarus; species Procambarus clarkii. The sequence continues at coordinate 42,587,609 of NC_091159.1, read as the reverse complement.
CTTCGCCTCACCGTCAACACCACCCCACCTCGCCCCGCCGTCAACACCACCCCGGCCTCGCCTCACCGTCAACACCACCCCGCCTCGCCCCGCCCTCTGGGAATTAGGAAACATTTTGCCAATACCGGTTGGTGTGTTCCACTCGCTTCACCTCCTGTTTTATCTTCCATTTTTTTAGTGTGCCGGGGCGGGCGTTCAGGTGGTGGATCTGGGCAGAGCTGGAAAGTTTTGAAGCCTAAATTATCCCGGCGACATTTCTTTATTTAAATATATTTTATTGAATAACAGTCGAATTCTTGGGTGGGGGTTGGGGAGGGGGGGATTTCTGCACACAGAAATAACATGACATGAGACCAGGGGGCATGGCAGGATGTGCAGAAGGGAACTATCAGGGAGAAAGCGCCAAGCCATTACGACTATATAGCACTGGGAAAGGGTCAGGATAAGGATTTGGGATGGGACGTGAGGGAAGGAATGGTGCCCAACTCCTTGGACGGTCGGGGATTGAACGGCGACCTGCATGAAGCGAGACCGTCGCTCTACCGTCCACTCCAAGTGGTTGGGCGCAGGATGTGCAGAATACCCCGTTGAAGAGCAAAGGTGCAACAGGTACTCTGAGAGAGAACTATCAACATCAGAGGCCCGAGACTGTTCAACACGCTTCCACTACACATAAGGGACATAACTGGCCGACTCCTCACATTGTTCATGAGAAAACTGGATAAACACCTCCAAAGGATACCTGATCAACAAGGCTGTGATTCTGGCTGTGTGATCAACCAAGATAGAGAGATATATCTTCTGGCAACTGGTTCTCAATTCAGGATAAGTTATTGATTGTTTTAGTGCGTAGACTGGCCAATTGCATGCTTTATAACTTTAATACGTCCATATATAAAGTGAGAGTTGTTAGCGAGGCAACGCTTCATTAATAGTAGGTTTAATTTAACCTTTCCAGTGACTGAACCGCTTCTATTGCTGATTACTTCATGTATAATATTTTGTTTGCATATTTGCATGTATTTGATACTTGCATAATACAATTTGTGTTTATTTGAAATTGATTATTGGCTGCAGCACTATTTTTAGAGTTAGGTTAGAATATGTATATTGTTCAGATCTATGATAATGAACGGTACCAGTGATTACAGTTACAGAACTGTTAATTATCATATCCTTGTATAAAGAAAGTAAGTAATTATCAAAAGAAGGCACCAAACCGGGAAGGTTATGTATCCTTGTATAAAAGTCAAGCTAAATGTGATAAAATACCCGCAGGTATGTTGTGGTTCTGCTATCAGTGACCAGCTCAGCCTTGAGGACCCTACCCGCTACAGCACATTACCAGTATCAAGGATACACAGGATTTGGACTACAACCCAAATTTAAGACCCTTGCCCTTAGATAAGAATTTGCATATTTTATTTTTGCATTTTCATAAAATATATACAGCACTTAATTTCTAAGTCCTAAGTAATTCTCCTCTTTTATCAATCATTGTACTTGTCCCACACCGTCTGACACTCGGACGCCTGCATACCCCACCAAGAAACTAATCATAAACAACCTTCATGCTCAGCTTGCTGATCAAATTAAGTACTCAAGAATACATACACAATCTACAAACTAAAATCATCATCACAGAGATCATATACACTGCCAGATCACTCGGTACAGCTACAGACAGGGCGGGAAGTGCTGTTTTTGGTCATCAGTCTGATGGAAGCACAATTGAAAAGGATAATTTTTATTTATTTATTTATATATACAAAAGTTCTTACATTCTTGTAAAGCCACTAGCACGCATAGTGTTTCGGGCAGGTCAGTAATCCAAAATTTCCCCCCGGAATACGACCCGCCAATTAAATCGTTTAACAACCAGGTACCCAAATACTTATATAAGAGTAACTGAGCCTCCGCCCTGCGAGTTGAACTGGTAGCCATACTGGTAGCACTCAGTATTATCGACAATACTGAAGTTCACAGCTTCATTTTTTGAGACACTCTGTCTTCACTACAAGCACTAAATAGTTTAGTATCAAATAATAACGTCCTTGTCTCCGAAACCGGACACTGGCATAATCGCATACTTAATAAGGGTTAAAATCAAAATGTTGTAAATTCCAACTCATATTGGACTGCAAGAACATGTTAAACGTGACGCCCTTGCTAAGATTGCGGTAAATAAAGACACAGTTGAACGTAATCCTGAGCTATCAAGTAGATCCCTTATAAGTGTCATTAGACGAGAACTCTTAGATGAACTTGAAGCAGAATAATGAAAACAACAACTAACAGGTCCATTGTTCATCACAATGAAATGTGCCGAACGGAGAACATCCTCCGACATCTGTAAAGACTCATCCTTCACTACCACGTATGGGTACTCACTCTCCACGGTCAGTGTGCCTCTGTCGTTGCTCAAGCGCACCTCCCGACACTGGTAGGGAGCTGCGCTTACAAAACTTACTGCTCCACAAAACTCATATATGAAGCGCTGGTGGAGACCTTCACCGCCACCCTGTTGTCACGCAGGACCTGAAGACCAACCAGGTCATCCGGCATCACTTGCACAACGTCAAGCAGTGCTGCTGATCACCCCAAGATGCACACTACAGGTAAGAGTCAGCCCAGCTGACTCTCCTCCTCAGCGGCGGCCCATTAGGTCTCCATACTGAGACCAGCGGCGCCCCCTCAGTGACCAACAACCACTAGGCAGTGTAACAAGCAATCATCCAGTGTAAACACCGGCCTGGCACCGCTGGTTCCTGTGGGGTGGTGCCCCACACACCCACAGGTCACACTGCCCAGTAGGGCCGGTCACTCAGAGGCGTCTGTGGCTGTATAACAGTGATCATTGTGCTGTGTTGTTAGACTTTACTGAACTGAAGCGTCAGCTTATTGCTGTTTATAGACAGGTGTCCGGGCATAATAGGCTTGACCTCTTCTCTCAGTGACTAACACCTATGTAACCTATTTTATAAATAGGGAATTAAACATGCCTTACGGAGGTAGGCAGTTTGAGATGTTATCTAGAAACTAATGAAATAAGACAATAATCCACCAATAGTCAATGACAGCGTGGAAGGAATTAACGAGCGTTTCCGGTCCGCTAAACAGGCTGGGAGAGACGGTAGTGATGCTCTGATGTTTGGTCTTTGTGAGTTTTTCTCGCGTCTATGATTGAGAGCTCGACTCCAGCTGCGTCTCCGAGGACTTACTCGCCTGTTATTCACACATCATCTTCGTAAGGTAAGAACTATTCATTCACCCGCTAGCAAAATACATTTAACAGTGCTGTGGAAGCTAATACAGTATAGTACCTAAACAAGCTAAAGCCAAAAACTGTCGTACTAGAAAATGGAAGCGGGTCGCGAAAGTGACGTGCTGTTCCCGTTTTCTGTTTTGTGTTCTCTGGTATGTTAGAAAGGGACACTTTAAATTGACTGTTTTCTTGACGTTGAGAAACCTTAGGAGGACGGGCTGATATATACACCGGGACGAGTAATTAGCTTCTCGGTGTATACACATAAACTGAGAGTTTACATAAGTTCTATATTTAAGAGTAAGGTATACTTACTGGTCGGTCAATAAGTCACTGTGGCGACCTTCACTCTCCCGCGGTTGGTAAGTTTCAGGCCCAACACCAACCATTTTAAGCATAGAAGGCTGCCAATAAGGAGTGATGATGGTGAGGCGTAAATAATGTTTCTCTTCACCCTCACAGGTAAGTGTGTGTGTGGGCAACGCGTTCTCGCACTTGCTTCAGTCAATATTGGCTTATTTAATTAGTGCATATGTGACATACTAATTGATTGCGAATATTTTAGTTTACCTTGAAAAGCTTCATAGAAAACACCGACCTCACCTAACCTTCATAGTATGTTAAGATAAGCATCTTATTGCTTCTTAATTACAATTATTACTTAACCTATACAGTTGATAGGTTGCAACGGGCGGCCCAGCGAGGCACTGGGCTCACCTCACAGTACATCAGGTAAGCTAACTTTTTATCTATATTTTTACCTGCAAGTTTTAAATTAATTATTTGTTGACATTTTTAACCAAATGTAGTAGTTACTCTTGGGGTCAACGAGCTCCCCATCTCTTGCTTGTGGGGTCAACAAGCTCCCCATCTCTTGCTTGTGGGGTCAGCCAGCTCCCATCTCTTGCTTGTGGGGTCAACAAGCTCCCATCCCTTGCTTGTGGGGTCAACCAGCTCCCATCTCTTGCTTGTGGGGTCAACCAGCTCCCATCTCTTGCTTGTGGGGTCAACAAGCTCCCATCCCTTGCTTGTGGGGTCAACAAGCTCCCATCTCTTGCTTGTGGGGTCAACAAGCTCCCATCTCTTGCTTGTGGGGTCAACAAGCTCCCCAACTCTTGCTTGTGGGGTCAACAAGCTCCCCGTCTCTTGCTTGTGGGGTCAACAAGCTCCCCATCTCTTGCTTGTGGGGTCAACAAGCTCCCCATCTCTTGCTTGTGGGGTCAACAAGCTCCCATCCCTTGCTTGTGGGGTCAACCAGCTCCCATCTCTTGCTTGTGGGGTCAACCAGCTCCCATCTCTTGCTTGTGGGGTCAACAAGCTCCCATCTCTTGCTTGTGGGGTCAACAAGCTCCCATCTCTTGCTTGTGGGGTCACAAGCTCCCCATCTCTTGTTTATGGGGTCAACAAGCTCCCATCTCTTGCTTGTGGGGTCAACAAGCTCCCCATCTCTTGCTTGTGGGGGTCGACAGGTATATTAAGGTACGTTTTATAAACGGCTTTAATTTAATATAGGATTATTTCGACAATAATATATAAATACCCTTTTTATTGTTTGTTATAACTGAACTATAAAAGTTTTTTGCATGCTTAAATTTTGTATACAGATCTCACTCTATTTGTTCATCTCGTTGTGATCCAAATTGCCGCCTTGAATAATATATTGCTTAAAAAGCATCATTGGTGTGAGTTAAAAGTGCCCTTATTGAGTCGATGAGATATAAATAGTAGTTTAAATATGTCATATTGGCGATCATAAGCTTCTTGAAGGGAATTAGTTGAATCAAAAAAGTTATTTTAAAAAAATGCGGATGTATGATTAGTGCTCCAAAATGGCGTCCAAGAATGGCCCAGCCAGGCCCTTGATTGACGGCGCTGAACTACCTCCAGGGAGGTAGAGGTAGAGGTAGAGGAGGGAGCCTTGGGGGTAGACTCTTGTAAACAAGTAGGTAGGTACCTCTCTGGGCAGGTAGTCTACCTGCCTACCCAGAGGGAGACGGGCAGGAGGCAGGAGAGGTGCCGGGCACCCGCAATTGGATTTAAAACATTCAGTGGTTATTCTATTTTAGGTTTAATGTCAAGTTCTAAGTCTAGCACCTTGGTGGGAGCTTAAAAGGCCAACCACTTGGTTGATCATATTGCATGAGTGGATACACTACACAGAACAACACTTAAGTGGACCTCTGCAACACTTGTCAGTTGTTGAACCTGGACCACGAGTTTCTTACTTAAGTTTTCAACTTAGTATCAAACACCACGGAGGGGAATAATATTATTTCTATTAACGATATGTCCAACACCACTCCTGCCGGCAATATTGTTGTCAACACCACTCCTGCCGGCAATATTGTTGTCAACACCACTCCTGCCAGCAATATTGCTGTCAACACCACTCCTGCCAGCAATATTGTTGTCAACACCACTCCTGCCGGCAATATTGTTGTCAACACCACTCCTGCCGGCAATATTGTTGTCAACACCACTCCTGCCAGCAATATTGTTGTCAACACCACTCCTGCCAGCAATATTGTTGTCAACACCACTCCTGCCGGCAATATTGCTGTCAACACCACTCCTGCCGGCAATATTGTTGTCAACACCACTCCTGCCGGCAATATTGTTGTCAACACCACTCCTGCCGGCAATATTGTTGTCAACACCACTCTTGCCGGCAATATTGCTGTCAACACCACTCCTGCCGGCAATATTGTTGTCAACACCACTCCTGCCGGCAATATTGTTGTCAACACCACTCCTGCCGGCAATATTGTTGTCAACACCACTCCTGCCAGCAATATTGCTGTCAACACCACTCCTGCCGGCAATATTGTTGTCAACACCACTCCTGCCGGCAATATTGTTGTCAACACCACTCCCTGCCGGCAATATTGTTGTAAACACCCAGCTGAAGGGTATACAATTATCTGTCAATTATTCCCAAGTTAGGCTTTGCGAATCTAATATGCTTACGGTGGATATATTTTGATATGCCAGTAACTGCCCCTCGGCCATGATGAACACACCGTAACTGTCCCTAATTTCCGCTTGTTACAACGTGTAATAAAGTTGTTACAGCTTGTTGTGACGTTTTTATGACGTATTTAAAACGTTGTTACAACCTGCTATATTGGTTGTTAAAACGTGTTTGGAGGTGTTAAAACTGGTTCGAACGTTGTAGCATTCGAACCAGTTTCTACAAGGGCCACAACGGTCCCTCCCGTCCACAAGGGCCACAACGTTACCCCCCCCCCCCCGTTCACAAGGGCCACAACGGTACCTCCCCCCCCCGTCCACAAGGACAACAACGGTACCTCCCGTCCACACCAATTTCTACCTTCATAGTATATGTTATATGTTCATAGTATATGTTCTGTTTCTACATATACTATGGACCTCATCGTTACTATAAGTACTACCAAAATAGGAGGATGGTCTGGATAAATCCATGCCCTGCTATTGTATCCGACTAGCTTGTTAGGAACTACGAGTGGTTTTTATATATGGAACTAATAGAGTAAGAATGATGTTACGGTGGTCAGAATGAGCCTCGGATGTAGACGTATCTGGCAGCTCTCTCAAAACCCAAATGTCGAATACACCATGTGTCAACTTTGTGAAAGTGTCGAATACACCATGTGTCAACTTTGTGAAAGTGTCGAATACACCATGTGTCAACTTTGTGAAAGTGTCGAATACACCATGTGTCAACTTTGTGAAAGTGTCGAATACACCATGTGTCAACTTTATGAAAGTGTCGTATACACCATGTGTCAACTTTGTGAAAGTGTCGAATACACCATGTGTCAACTTTGTGAAAGTGTCGTATACACCATGTGTCAACTTTGTGAAAGTGTCGAATACACTATGTGTCAACTTTGTGAAAGTGTCGTATACACCATGTGTCAACTTTATGAAAGTGTCGTATACACCATGTGTCAACTTTGTGAAAGTGTCGAATACACCATGTGTCAACTTTGTGAAAGTTTCGTATACACCATGTGTCAACTTTGTGAAAGAGAAAGCTTCCATTCCCTTGAACATTATATTGTAGAATGTCGCATATTGACTGACTTTCGCCCTCCTGGGCTGAGGTATGCTGAACTCTGTAAATATTATAGGACTACTGTAACACTTGATGATATATTGGACTTGTGCCCAAGATTGACTGTAATACATCTGTTATATAATGTTTGTGATGTAACTATAACCTGAGCTTGTGAAAGCATCTTTATCATCTTCAGTGATTAAGTGCTTAATAACACACTAGTTTCTATAGCAGCTATCTTACCCTGTCAAAGTAGGAGACACATATATGTATCTGTATATATATATATATATATATATATATATATATATATATATATATATATATATATATATATATATATATATATATATATATATATATATATATATATATATATATATATATATATCCCGTCAGGTTCATCAGTCTTAGTCACTTCCTGATCTAGCAGATACCTCCTAACTAACAGACGTATATGTGTCTCTTTCTCTCTCTCTAGTTCTCTCTCTCTCTCTCTCTCTCTCTCTCTCTCTCTCTCTCTCTCTCTCTCTCTCTCTCTCTCTCTCTCTCTCTCTCTCTCTCTCTCTCTCTCTCTCTCTCTCTCTCTCTCTCTCTCTCTCTCTCTCTCCTTTTATTCTTCCAAAATTCACTCATCACCCTTCTTTCCAGCTCCCTTACAATCTCTATCAATCCCCAGACTCTCTCGCCCACCCCTCCCACTACCACTACCCATCCATCCCCCCATTCCCTCGCCCCCCACCCTTCCCCGCCCCCAACCAACCGGTCCCCACCCACCCCTCCCCCCGCCACAACCCCCTCCTTCCCCAGAACATAATTTCATGCTGGCTGGCACCACACCACCGCCCGAAAATTAGTAATCACACGCAAAAAAAATGTCGAGGTGACAAATGCGCTTAATGAGTGTGTCGAGCTTGAGTATGATACCTCAGCTGTGGTGGAGGCCAGCGTGAGTATGATACCTCAGCTGTGGTGGAGGCCAGCGTGAGTATGATACCTCTGCTGTGGTGGAGGCCAGCTTGAGTATGATACCTCAGCTGTGGTGGAGGCCAGCGTGAGTATGATACCTCAGCTGTGGTGGAGGCCAGCGTGAGTATGATACCACTGCTGTGGTGGAGGCCAGCGTGAGTATGATACCTCAGCTGTGGTGGAGGCCAGCGTGAGTATGATACCTCAGCTGTGGTGGAGGCCAGCGTGAGTATGATACCTCTGCTGTGGTGGAGGCCAGCTTGAGTATGATACCTCAGCTGTGGTGGAGGCCAGCGTGAGTATGATACCTCAGCTGTGGTGGAGGCCAGCGTGAGTATGATACCTCTGCTGTGGTGGAGGCCAGCGTGAGTATGATACCTCAGCTGTGGTGGAGGCCAGCGTGAGTATGATACCTCAGCTGTGGTGGAGGCCAGCGTGAGTGTGCTGCCTCAGCTGTGGTGGAGGCCAGCGTGAGTGTGCTGCCTCAGCTGTGGTGGAGGCCAGCGTGAGTATGCTGCCTCAGCTGTGGTGGAGGCCAGCGTGAGTGTGCTGCCTCAGCTGTGGTGGAGACCAGCGTGAGTGTGCTGCCTCAGCTGTGGTGGAGACCAGCGTGAGTATGCTGCCTCAGCTGTGGTGGAGGCCAGCGTGAGTGTGCCGCCTCAGCTGTGGTGGAGCCCAGCGTGAGTATGCTGCCTCAGCTGTGGTGGAGGCCAGCGTGAGTATGCTGCCTCAGCTGTGGTGGAGGCCAGCGTGAGTATGCTGCCTCAGCTGTGGTGGAGGCCAGCTTGAGTATGATACCTCAGCTGTGGTGGAGGCCAGCGTGAGTATGCTGCCTCAGCTGTGGTGGAGGCCAGCGTGAGTATGCTGCCTCAGCTGTGGTGGAGGCCAGCTTGAGTATGATACCTCAGCTGTGGTGGAGGCCAGCGTGAGTATGCTGCCTCACCTGTGGTGGAGGCCAGCGTGAGTATGCTGCCTCAGCTGTGGTGGAGGCCAGCGTGAGTATGCTGCCTCAGCTGTGGTGGAGGCCAGCGTGAGTGTGCTGCCTCAGCTGTGGTGGAGGCCAGCGTGAGTATGCTGCCTCAGCTGTGGTGGAGGCCAGCGTGAGTATGCTGCCTCAGCTGTGGTGGAGGCCAGCGTGAGTGTGCTGCCGAAGCATATATGACTGTCTGTGTGAGATGAGAGGGGGAGTGAAGGGAGATGTGGTGATGGGGGGGGGGAAGAGGAGGAGGGGGAGAGTGGAGAGGGGCAAGAAAGGGACAGAGGAGGGGAGGAAGATAGGAGAAGAAGTCCCCCAAACTTCCTTGACTGACTCCTTGAATGGCAAAGTGTGTTCCAATCGACCATCCTTGGATGTAGTAGAGTATACACTCGATCTTACTTGGATGGGGGATGTGTACAGGGGTGGAGCATCCTGGGGGTGTACACTCGAGAGTCGAACCAGGGTCCTCGCGGCACCAGACTCTCTAACTTCACGTGGCTGGAAGTTTGTACGTGGAGGCGTCTCCGGCGAGAACGTGGAGGCCGGTCCCTATATACTTTACAAGTATTTTCAAAACTATTTTAGAAACTAATATACATAGTCTACCTCATCGCTACTCATATTAAATGTGTTCGTGTTTGACATTACCCTTTGACCTTAAACAGTTTTCTCATCATATCTAAGTTGCCTGTCCTCATATCTCAGTTCCCTGTTCTCATATCCCTTTCCAATGCCCTGTTGCCATACTGGCTGAGAGCTTTCTCCCCATGAAAAAAATATCAGTTCGTAATATCCCGCCAAATTATTATTTTTTTTTTAATTTTTGTGAACTTTGGGGAAGTTGGATAAGGGGAAATTAAGTACCAAATTGCATTACAAAATTCTAGTGAAAAATATGTGGCGAGACGACCAGTCCAGCTGGTCGTTGTCCTGCCACGTGTCGTCGTCTTACACAGTGTAAACAAATGTCGTCTTGTCACGTGTCGTCGTCTCCCACTGTGTAAATAAACGTCGTCTTGCCACGTGTCATCGTCCCTCACAGTGTAAACGACCCTTCGGCCAAAAATCACAATATTCCAAATGTAGTTTCGTTTCCGTCTCATTATATTTTTTCCCATTTTCTATGATTAACATCCTGTTGTGGGTTAATTACTCCGCCTCATTGCACCAGATTTGGGTCATGTTATTTGTTTTTTCCTCGTTGTTAAGCTGCCTGTTTTATGGCCGTGTAACGCTGGCTTTTTTATGGCCGTGTAAAGCTGGCTTTTTTTTATGTAAGTGTAAAGTTGCTATTTAATGTCAGTGCAAAGCTGTCTTTTTATGTCATTGTAAAGCTGGCTTTTTAAACTGCATATTATATTTAAATATATATTTGATCTGTACCATAAGTTAAAGTGATTTCACTCCACAGATCTATCACCTTCGGGCTATACTCATGCCCGTGTCGCCTTTTGTGGTGGTTTAATCTTCCTCAGTCAATCAACCTGAATGTTGGGGTTCAGCTCCTGGCCCCCCTGCCGTTCCCGCTGATTGTTTTTGTTCGAAAAGTGACTGTACTCACCTCCTCTGGAGTTCCTTATGAAATGTTTCGCCTACGTTATGTATAAAGTAATGATTGAAAGATCTTAACTATTTAACATGAGGTAAGAGGGGGTATATGGGCTCCAGATCTGTGTACTGCTTTTATCGATTATATTTAGACCTTTTTGATCATGCAATTACCCCTTTACTGTTTAGCAGGAGTATCCCAACAATCACCCTCTACTGTTTAGCAAGAGTATCCCAACAATCACCCTCTACTGTTTAACAGGAGTATTCCAACACAGTCACCCCTCTACTGTTTAGCAAGAGTATCCCAACAATCACCCTCTACTGTTTAACAGGAGTATTCCAACACAGTCACCCCTCTACTGTTTAGCAGGAGTATCCCAACAATCACCCTCTACTGTTTAGCAAGAGTATCCCAACAATCACCCTCTACTGTTTAACAGGAGTATTCCAACACAGTCACCCCTCTACTGTTTAGCAAGAGTATCCCAACAATCACCCTCTACTGTTTAACAGGAGTATTCCAACACAGTCACCCCTCTACTGTTTAGCAGGAGTATCCCAACAATCACCCTCTACTGTTTAGCAAGAGTATCCCAACAATCACCCTCTACTGTTTAACAGGAGTATTCCAACACAGTCACCCCTCTACTGTTTAGCAAGAGTATCCCAACAATCACCCTCTACTGTTTAACAGGAGTATTCCAACACAGTCACCCCTCTACTGTTTAGCAGGAGTATCCCAACAATCACCCTCTACTGTTTAGCAAGAGTATCCCAACAATCACCCTCTACTGTTTAACAGGAGTATTCCAACACAGTCACCCCTCTACTGTTTAGCAAGAGTATCCCAACAATCACCCTCTACTGTTTAGCAAGAGTATCCCAACAATCACCCTCTACTGTTTAGCAAGAGTATCCCAACAATCACCCTCTACTGTTTAGCAGGAGTATCCCAACAATCACCCTCTACTGTTTAGCAGGAGTATCCCAACAATCACCCTCTACTGTTTAGCAAGAGTATCCCAACAATCACCCTCTACTGTTTAGCAGGAGTATCCCAACAATCACCCTCTACTGTTTAGCAGGAGTATCCCAACAATCATCCTCTACTGTTTAGCAAGAGTATCCCAACAATCACCCTCTACTGTTTAGCAGGAGTATCCCAACAATCATCCTCTACTGTTTAGCAAGAGTATCCCAACAATCACCCTCTACTGTTTAGCAGGAGTATCCCAACAATCATCCTCTACTGTTTAGCAAGAGTATCCCAACAATCACCCTCTACTGTTTAGCAGGAGTATCCCAACAATCACCCTCTACTGTTTAGCAGGAGTATCCCAACAATCACCCTCTACTGTTTAGCAGGAGTATCCCAACAATCACCCTCTACTGTTTAGCAAGAGTATCCCAACAATCACCCTCTACTGTTTAGCAGGAGTATCCCAACAATCACCCTCTACTGTTTAGCAGGAGTATCCCAACAATCACCCTCTACTGTTTAGCAAGAGTATCCCAACAATCACCCTCTACTGTTTAGCAAGAGTATCCCAACAATCACCCTCTACTGTTTAGCAGGAGTATCCCAACAATCACCCTCTACTGTTTAGCAGGAGTATCCCAACAATCATCCTCTACTGTTTAGCAAGAGTATCCCAACAATCACCCTCTACTGTTTAGCAGGAGTATCCCAACAATCACCCTCTACTGTTTAGCAAGAGTATCCCAACAATCACCCTCTACTGTTTAGCAAGAGTATCCCAACAATCACCCCTCTACTGTTTAGCAAGAGTATCCCAACAATCACCCTCTACTGTTTAGCAAGAGTATCCCAACACAATCACCCCTCTACTGTTTAGCAAGAGTATCCCAACAATCACCCTCTACTGTTTAGCAAGAGTATCCCAACACAATCACCCCTCTACTGTTTAGCAAGAGTATCCCAACAATCACCCTCTACTGTTTAGCAAGAGTATCCCAACAATCACCCTCTACTGTTTAGCAAGAGTATCCCAACAATCACCCTCTACTGTTTAGCAGGAGTATCCCAACAATCACCCTCTACTGTTTAACAGGGGTATCCCAACACAATCACCCTCTACTGTTTAGCAAGAGTATCCCAACAATCACCCTCTACTGTTTAGCAAGAGTATCCCAACAATCACCCTCTACTGTTTAGCAAGAGTATCCCAACAATCACCCCTCTACTGTTTAGCAAGAGTATCCCAACAATCACCCTCTACTGTTTAGCAAGAGTATCCCAACACAATCACCCCTCTACTGTTTAGCAAGAGTATCCCAACAATCACCCTCTACTGTTTAGCAAGAGTATCCCAACACAATCACCCCTCTACTGTTTAGCAAGAGTATCCCAACAATCACCCTCTACTGTTTAGCAAGAGTATCCCAACAATCACCCTCTACTGTTTAGCAAGAGTATCCCAACAATCACCCTCTACTGTTTAGCAGGAGTATCCCAACAATCACCCTCTACTGTTTAGCAGGAGTATCCCAACAATCATCCTCTACTGTTTAGCAAGAGTATCCCAACAATCACCCTCTACTGTTTAGCAGGAGTATCCCAACAATCACCCTCTACTGTTTAGCAAGAGTATCCCAACAATCACCCTCTACTGTTTAGCAAGAGTATCCCAACAATCACCCCCCTACTGTTTAGCAAGAGTATCCCAACAATCACCCTCTACTGTTTAGCAAGAGTATCCCAACACAATCACCCCTCTACTGTTTAGCAAGAGTATCCCAACAATCACCCTCTACTGTTTAGCAAGAGTATCCCAACACAATCACCCCTCTACTGTTTAGCAAGAGTATCCCAACAATCACCCTCTACTGTTTAGCAAGAGTATCCCAACAATCACCCTCTACTGTTTAGCAAGAGTATCCCAACAATCACCCTCTACTGTTTAGCAGGAGTATCCCAACAATCACCCTCTACTCTTAAGAAAACATAAAATGTTTTCCTGAGACCTTATGGGTTGTAGGCACTTCCCGAGGTCGTTGAAGGGTAAGATCATTATCCAAGGCTCTCGGAGTCAGGAAAGGTCATCTAGGCCTCATATACTTTGGCCAAAAGATTGTTAATCCTGCCCGTTCCCCTCTCCCTTCCTTCTCTGTCTTAATGAAAAACACTACAAACGACTCACAATCGATTACGTCCGAACTTTTCTTTAGCAGGTTCTCGCCTACTTCCTCAGTTCGAATCGTACGTCGTCTCTAGAAGCTTCATCCATGTACTGTAAATACAAATATTTGTTGAGCGAACCAAAACGCCTAACCCAATCTGTCCTAGACCTAATTATACACTAAAAGATAACCTATTCTATCATTATATTACATTCAATAAAATACCGTTTTTGGTTACATAATAAGTTAGAATCGACACACGAGTGTGTGGGATTAGGGCCCAGTCAGGCAGAGTTTAGGCTACAGATAGGCTAGATAGGTCGTCGTTACTTCATTTTCTCGGTACGTCATTGAATTCAGTCACCTTGAATATGTCTCAAGCAAATATAAATAATACCATTAGGCTGGTCACAGGAGAGTAACACTGTAGAGGCAAGAGGGAAACTGAGGTGGACATATTTGTGCAGTTTTCCATTTTTGTTATTATCATTTTATCTGAGCATCACGTCTCATGTAGACACTGATATCTCCATTTCGTTCTTGTTCTGTCTTTCGTATTTTCTCGTGTCTTACTGAACTAACATTTCTCTGGATGTCAGTTATCCTCAAAAATATATTCGACTTCGTATTTCTCTTTTTCCGGGATATTTTAGTTTTTACCAAAATCTTAGATTTGGTTTGGAATAAAACTGAAGCGATTCGTTGCGCGCGGAATCAAGGTCTTTTATTACTGCCGTAAGTAAGGGAAGGGAGAGAGATACGAGCCTCTGTTTGTTTTCGAAGCTGCACCAGATTCATTTGAATGGAACCGCTTGCCATGTATTCTTCTATTTGACCATAGATATAGACAGGCGGGCTGACAGGCTTGTCTAGTAGGTATATACTAGACATGAGCTTGCAGACAGACAGGCTGACAGACCGGCAAACAGGTAAGGAGTGGTACCTGTCGGACTGGCTGACAGGTACGTAGCAAATTGGCAGGCAGACATACAGGAAAGTTGGCAGGTCGGTAGGCAGCAAGACAAGAAGCAAGCAGGCAGACTGGCAAGCAAATAAACAAGTCAGTCGGGCAGGAATTATGCAAGACACATACACACACACACACACACACGCACGCACACACACACACACACACACACACACACACACACACACACACACACACACACACACACACACACACACACACACACACACACACTAACAATAACCCAGATAGACTGCAAGAGTTGGACTAGACGACACTAACTACAACATTATAGAGAACAGCGGAGCGCGCCACATCTGAGTAACTGCCAGATGTGAGAGTAACGCCAGGCTGGTGTTGAGGGAACTCGCCCCAACACTCACTCCAAGTGTCCAGCTTCTAGTCAAATATATGTCAAAACAACTGTGGTGAATCAAGATTATTTGTTATATATTACGGTAATGATGTGATGTTATTATTAATGTTGTGGTTGCTATTTATATTAAGGATGTTCTTGTGGTTACTGTTTTCTTTCCCTTTTTCTTTTTCTTCGTGTTTCTATGAGGGGGGACTGAGCCTTGCGGCCTGTGTACTCTTACTAAGATTCTCGTCTATTTTCATTTAAAGTAACTAGGGAATGGGGTACCCGGCTGCACCCGGGTATCTCTCACCCCTTTACTTCTCATTTTCCCTCTCTTTCTCCATCTTTATTCCCCTCTCTGCTCAAAACCCTCACTTCTAATCTTTCTCCCCCAACGTCCCCACCCCTCTCACACCAATACATAATTGCACTTACTTGTGCTGTTATATTTACCTCCTCATTTTTGGAGGACGGGCTGCTCACACCCCTCACCTATCTCTTTCCCTCTTGGCTCCTCTCCACCTGTCTCCTCCCTCTCTTCTTCCTTCGTTTCAGACATACCTCTTCTTCTCTCCCTGTCTCTGTCTCTGTATTTTTTTATCTTTGCCCTGGTCGCGCAGTCTCTGTCCAGGCCTACCTCTGTTTTCCTGTTCATTTCTCTATCTTATCTTTTTTTCCCTCAGTTTCCGTTTTTTCATTATCTTTCTGTCACTGTCTCTCTTATACAAATAATATAATAGTTTCCCACTGGCGTATGGGTGGTCTGCCAGTGGGTGGAGCCTATACACGTGTAATACATATATATATATATATATATATATATATATATATATATATATATATATATATATATATATATATACATATATATATATATCTGTTGCATATAGTCATGGGGACCATTCAGGCTTGTTCGCATATATATATATATATATATATATATATATATATATATATATATATATATATATATATATATATATATATATATATATATATATATATATATATATATTGTGGGAACCGACCTGTGAGATTTATATTTATTTAAATTATATGAATTTATATTTACGTTAATTTATATACTTCGATAGCAATTTGTATAATGATAAGTGGACTGTATTTCTGCAATAATCTCAATCTCACAAATCGATCCTCTACTCATTAGGGGGGGTTTATATTAATTAAATATATATGCAGCCAATCAAACTACAGTATTAACTACATACATTGAAAAGGTTCCTTATCTTATAGTACAGCAGGTTAGTCCACCAGGTATAACTAGGGTGTAGACACCAAATTATCCTCTTTGAGGTAGCTTCCATCACCCAGTAACTGGTGCACAAAGTCTTGCTTCCTCGTCTTGACCTGTCAAAAGGGCGCTAGCTGTAAAGCCAGATACCTATATATGACAAGCTATGTCAGAGAAAATACTGTACATGGAACAATGAAGACCTGGCTTAATTACCTTTAGTATGAGGCGATTTCGTGATCTAACCGGGACACCCTACCCAATGACATTAATGGCCACTAATGATAGATATACGGGTTTCGGAAAGACACTTAACTTGAATTTGTTGACAGCGTGTGATAATGGTACACCTTTGGTTTCCATAACACTTCGTCCAAGTAAAATTAACAGGAGCCGAATTGCTCCCTGTGCCTCTGGTCTAGTATAAACAATGGCAATGTCTAACACTCCATACTATTGACGCTACTGGCCGACATTGTCCAGATATAATAGGAGCCAAATTTGCTCCACGCGTCTCGGAGGTGACAATAACAATGGCTGCCCCTCCTTCCTCACTGACGCCTGGCCTACATTGTCCAGATGTCAATAAGTGATAGAAGGGTCACATTTACTCTACTTTAATATTGATAATTAAGTTAATTTATATGAGATGTTTTTCAGATGGTAAAGTCCAAAGACTAATGTATTTAAGAATAATTCCCAGCAGAATAGCTGGTGAATATAATAGTATGTGGTGATGATATCCCGTTTTCTTTAGACGGTAATTCCACTACAAGTTACGTTTTCTATGGGTAACTTGTTTATACAATACAGCTATTATCTGTATGATTATTAAATGGTGTCGGATTTTCCGACATAAATATATATATATGTATATATATATATATATATATATATATATATATATATATATATATATATATATATATATATATATATTTTTTTTTTTTTGAGATATATACAAGAGTTGTTACATTCCTGTACAGCCACTAGTACGCGTAGCGTTTCGGTCAAGTCCCTGGAATACAATCCCCTGCCGCGAAGAATCGTTTTTTCATCCAAGTACACATTTTACTGTTGCGTTAAACAGAGGCTACAGTTAAGGAATTGCGCCCAGTAAATCCTCCCCGGCCAGGATTCGAACCCATGACATAGCGCTCGCGGAACGCCAGGCGAGTGTCTTACCACTACACCACGGAGATTGCATATAATAGTTCCTATTGGCTGTGAGAAAGGGGCGGGTCTTTTAAAATGGTACAGGCTTGGTATTAATTTATATGTTTTGTGCCCTTTACGGCCATAGCAAAGATATATATATTTTCTAACAGTGATAGATATATATCACTGTGATATTTTCTATCATAACGATAGATCTCTATCACTTTGATGTTGTTTTATCATAGTGATATATATTATCGTTAATTCTCCCGTTATCAATACATAATGTGTTAACATACTGTAATAAAGCTAGATCTCGCCCCCCTCTCAACCATGTTAGAAAAAGTTATAAAATAAGTTCCCAATTGGCTTTAGGTAAGCCTTTAAAGCTGTGAGAGGATCGTGTGTTTTATACTGCTATGGGCAAAGTATGACAATTTGAAATTTTGTGTGAAATTTTTTCCAACATTAGTGTAAATTTTCTCATATTATTTTAAGATTTTTATTTTTATTTTTAATATTTAGGTTTTCTCCCTCAACATTCCCCTCTCACCCCCTATTTCCCAGTCTCCCTTTTCCCTCACCTTTCTTCCCTCCTCTCCACCAGTCTCCCCTCTCTCTTTGAACATTCCCATTCTCTCCCATTCTGCCGGCTTGTCTCTGTGTTTGCACTTTTGTGTGCCTATCTCTGTCTGCCTCTATATATATCTCCGTGTGTTGTTGCTGTCTGTCAGTCTGTTTTTCTTTCTGTCTTCCTGTCTCTCTTTACCCTGGTCAACACGACTTTGCTGCAGGCCTGTCTATGTCTTTCTCTGCTTGGCAGTCTGTCTCTGTTTCTGCCTTTATGTCTTTGCTGACTCTCTCTCTCTAATAAAAATAATATAATAATTTTACATTAGTGTGTAAATATTCTGCCAGTGGGAGGATCCTAGTGGTGTGTGAAATATTAAAAAAATAATATAGTCTCCCTTTGGCTATGAGATTTGCGCGGCTCTTCAGAAAGCTTTCAAAGCCGTGGGAAGAGCATTCGTATTATGCTACTACGGGCAAAGTATGATAATTAGAAAATTATGTTTATTTTCCAGAGATAAGTGCATAATTTTTCATATTACTATTAGAGGAAAATATTCAATTTATATTTTTCAAATATTTAGCCAGGCATAGCTGGCGGGCAGAGCCAAAATCAGTCGTTGGGGGTCGGTATATAACAGTGTCCTGCTGTTCTCTCTTGAATTATGGTGACACCGACCACTCGATGTCCTATACGGACGGACATAGACTGGATAGGATAGGCAATTATTTTTAATTAAATTAAATATAGCTTTTGTGTGTACTCACCTAGTTGTGCTTGCGGGGGTTGAGTTTTGGGTCTTTGGTCCCGCCTCTCAACCGTCAATCTACTGGTGTATGGATTCCTGAGCCTATTGGGCTTTATCATATCTACACTTGAAACGGTGTATGGAGTCTGCCTCCATCACATCACTTCCTAACGCATTCCAACTACTCTGACACTAAAAAAAAATTGTAATATCTCTATGACTCATTTGGGCACTCAATTTCCACCTGTATGTGTGTGTGTGTGTGTGTGTGTGTGTGTGTGTGTGTGTGTGGTTTATTAATATTGTAGATTAATAGGTTAGGTGATTGTATAGAAAGGTTTAATGGAATAATAGGACTAGATACCGCGTTCTAGAAATAATGGAGATGAATTACACCGCATTTGTCGAGGTTGGCTTTATATTAATCACCTGTGTACTAATGACTTTTTAATTACGGTTAAATCTTATGGTGTGGGAATGAATATATGTTACTGTTTCCTATTGAAAGACATAATTTTTTTTCTTGCCTGTTGCTCACTGTATTTTTTTCTTGTTTGTTGCTCTTGCTCTCTCTCTCTCTCTCTCTCCTCTCTCTCTCTCTCTCTCTCTCTCTCTCCCTCACTCTCTCTCTCTCTCCCTCTCCCTCTCCCTCCCTCTCTCTCTCTCTCTCTCTCTCTCTCTCTCTCTCTCTCTCTCTCTCTCTCTCTCTCTCTCTCTCCTCTCTCTCTCTCTCTCCAT